>NC_003076.8:9696969-10000000 GCF_000001735.4 Arabidopsis thaliana | reverse complement strand
ATTGCATTACAAGTATGCATTTTGATTGGTTAAAATTGTTGATTAAACGAGTTAATGTTGATTGGAAATTATGTTATGTTAGAGGGAAAATGAGTCGCACTTGTTCAAATGGGTGGATGAAGCGACGTCGTTTTCCTTATGTTTCGAAGAGTTGAAAAAATGAGAAAACGATGTCGTTTCTCAATCGGGTCATGGGTGATTACTTGGATTAATCGCAATCGCGGTACAACGAACGCGGGTTTATGGTTAATCCCGGTTTAATCACTAGTTCAATTGGAGGCGTAGTATTTCACATGAATCCAAAAGTACATTTAGTTATTTTGAGAATATATTAGTTGATGGTGATATTTCAAGGAGCCAAAAGTTCAGGGGGGAATATTGAGATTGTAAATAGTAGAGGGTGAAAAATTTGACCAACCCATTTTCTATGTGATTGTTGAGTATGGTTTGAAAGTACAATCGTGTATCGTATTTCAAGTGGACGGAAAAGATCCTCTCACTGAGTAATTCATTACTCACCCCTTTTTTCTCAGGTCATGATGAGAATCGTGTGTAGTCGCTCAAGTCCGTCTCGCTTATGGTGTATTTTGGGAATCTCGGTTTATTTTCTTTATTTGCTATTTTATTTTACGACTTATTACAGAGTTTTCAATGATTTAAGATTCTTTTTAAGAAAAGTTTATATTTGAATTAAGAAAGTGGAATAGAGGAAAATATAAGTAAGGTAAAAGCACGTCGTCTCAATGTTGAGGGAGACGGGTGTGACAAATGGTATCAGAGCCAGGTAAAGTCAAGCCGGTGCTGACCCGGAAGGCTAAGTCGAAGAGTTTTCTTAAAAGATAGATTTTAACGAAGTGTTTTAAAAATAAAAAGGTTTTAGTATTTGATAAACGGGAAGGGGGTTTTTCTAAAAGATAATAAAACACCATAAGAAGTAAGACTAGAGCTTTAGTTTTGTTAATTAGAATTGTTGTGATTGTTCTGATATTGATGTTCGGTTTGTCAGAATGGCACCCTTAAGGAAAAGAGGACGTTTTGCGAACCAAAGAGTTAACCGTGTTGAAGATGCATCCGCTGATTGACAAGCTCAACCACCAGTAGGTGATGTTCCAGTCGAAGATCAGGTTGCCATCAATACATCACTGTTAGGACAGATTCAGGGTATCAGAAGAATGTTTGAAGAGTTAATGAACTGAATTCCTTAGGCAGCACCAGCAGCAGCTGCAGCAGCTCAGCAACCACAAGAAAATGTTCTACCTCAGCAACAACAGCCACCACCTCCACCGCCACCACCTCCACCGCCACCACCACCAGCTCAGATGGCAGAGCCTTCCTATTACGAGATAATGAAGGTCATGAGAACCATGTGCACAAAGTACTTTACTGGAGGTATTGATCTCGTCAAAGCAGATGATTGGAGGAAGTTGTTGGAGAATAATTTTGAGAATGCTAGGTGCCCAATGGAGTTCCAAAAGGACATTGCTGTTCATTTTCTGAGAGAGGAGGCACGTCATTGGTGGGATGGTGTAGTGAGGAACACACTAGTGCAACATGTGATTTCCTGGGAAGATTTTAGGGAAGAGTTCAACAGAAAGTTTTTTCCTCAAGAAGCAAGGGATAGTTTGGAGGATGACTTCGAGGAGCTTCGTCAGGACACAAAGACAGTCAGAGAGTATGAGCGGGAATTTAGTCGTCTTAGCAGGTTTTCAGTTAGAGCAGGAAGAGGAGAGCAGTCAATGATTCGTAGATTCATGAGAGGATTGAGGCCGAACATTCTGACCTGATGTGCTTCTCGAGAATGTTTTAGCATGATAGACTTGGTTGAGAAGGTTGCAAGGATAGAGAGTGGACTTGTTCTAGAAGCTAAGCACCTGAAAAGTACTCAAGCTCGGACAACTCAGGTAGTTGGATCTCAAAAGCGTACATGGGATAACCGTGAAGCAGGACCAGTTCAGAACCGTTTCCCCAAGGGTACTAGGTGTAATAGGCAGCATGGAGGGGTTTGTTGGATGGATTCAGACAAATGTTTTCAGTGTGGTGAAGTGGATCATATAAGGGAGAATTGTCCGGAAGGTAATAATAATTGTAGGAAGTGTGGGCAGCCGGGCCATTATGCACGGGAGTGCACTACGTGTCTGGTGAAGGGAATCAACGGAACATAAATGACGGGAACCAAACACTTCCTAAGAGGCAAGCCATAGGACCTCGTGTGTACGCCGTAGAAGAAAAGGGGCTTGATGTTGAGCAAGATAAAGTTTGAAATTCAAATTCCAAGGTCGTAGAAGTTCACGTTGGAGTGGACAGTTTAATCGTTTTAAGCGAAGATTTCTTTTAGGAATTTATTCTTTTTCTTTATTGGAGTTTTCATTTGTTGGCATATGCTTAAACATTTTTATTCAATTCTTTAATGGTCCTTTTAATAATTTTCCTTTTAGTCTTTTTATAGAACTGGGGTAAACCGAACACTTTAATTTTGGACGTCTAAGAACTCAAGTTTCTGGTTCATTTGTATTCGGAATCATTTTAGTCTTTTTATAGTATGACTCTGAACTATTGCCCAATTTTTTTAGGAAATGTGGGACATTGGGGATTCACCTTGGGGAGCGCCTGTGTTATTTGTGAAGAAGAAGGATGAGAGTTTCAGCTTATGTACTGACTACCGAGGGTTGAACCGGGTCACTATGAAGAACAAGTACCATTTTCCAAGGATCGATGAGTTGTTGGTGGATCAGTTGAGGGGTGCTATTTGACGTCGGGTTATCACCAAATCCCGATAGCGGAGGCAGATGTTCGCAAGACTGTTTTCAGGACTAGATATAGACATTTTGAGTTTGTGGTGATGCCTTTCGGTTTGACTAATGCACCAGCAACGTTCATGAGGTTGATGAACAACGTGTTCTAGGAGTTTCTGGATGAGTTTGTGATCATCTTTATTGATAACATCTTGGTGTATTCTAAGAGTCATGAGGAGCATGAGGTACATCTGAGAAGAGTGATGGAGAAGCTACGGGAGCAGAAGCTGTTCGCTAAGTTGAGCAAGTGCAGTTTCTGGCAAAGAGAGATGGGTTTTCTGGGTCACATTGTTTATGTAGAGGGAGTTTCAGTGGATCCGGAGAAAATTGAGGCTATCAGAGACTGGCCTACACCGAAGAATGCTATTGAGATCAGGAGTTTTCTTGGGTTGGCATGGTATTACAAGAGGTTCGTGAAGGGATTTGCGAGTATGGCACAGTCGATGACTAAGTTGACAAGGAAGGATGTTTCTTTTGTGTGGTCACCGGAGTGGGAGGAGGCTTTCGTGAACCTGAAGGAGATGTTGACGAGTACACCAGTGTTAGCATTGCCAGATCATGGGGAGCCTTACGTGGTGTATACTGATGCCTCGAGAGTTGGGTTGGGCTGTGTCTTGATGCAGCGTGGGAAGGTTATTGCCTATGCATCGCGGCAGTTGAGGAAACATGAGGGTAATTATCCTACTCATGATTTGGAGATGGATGCGGTGATCTTTGCCTTGAAGATTTGGAGGTCTTATCTTTATGGCGGGAAAGTGCAGGTGTTCACGGATCATTAGAGTCTGAAGTATATCTTCACTCAGCCAGAGCTGAACCTGAGGCGGAGGCGGTGGATGAAGCTGGTGGCTGATTATGATCTGGAGATACCCCACCAACTTGGTAAAGCTAATGTGGTTGTAGACGCGTTGAGCCGTAAGCGCGTGGGTGTGGCTCCAGGGTAGAGTGTTGAAGCCATGGTGAGTGAGATTGGTGTTTTGCGGTTGTGTGCTGCTGCAAGGGAGCCATTGGGATTGAAGGCTGTGGATCGAGCAGATCTTCTTAGTAGAGTTCGATTGGCTCAGGAAAAGGATGAGGGGTTGATTGCGGCTTCTAAGGTAGAGGGTTCTTAGTATCAGTTCGCAGCTAATGGGACTATCCTTGTGCATTGGCGAGTTTGTGTGCCTAATGATGAGGAGTTGCGGTAGGAGATCTTGAGTGAGGCTCATGCGAGCATGTTTTCCATTCATCTAGGAGCGACTAAGATGTACCGAGACCTCAAGCGGTACTATCAGTAGGTTAGGATGAAGAGGGATGTAGCTAACTAGGTCGCAGAGTGTGATGTTTGCCAGGTGTCGGGTGGCATGTTGCAGAGTTTACCCATTCCTGAGTGGAAGTAGGATTTTATCACGATGGATTTCGTGGTTGGGTTACCTGTATCGCGGACCAAAGATACTATTTGGGTGATCGTGGACCGTCTGACTAAATCAACACATTTTCTGGCCATCAGAAAAATCGATGGAGCGGCGGTGTTGGCTAAGAAATATGAAAACGAGATCGTGAAGTTGTTGGAAAGTGTATATTTGTTGGAAAGATCAAAATATAAAACACCATACTTTAAACCATATATTAAAAATATTGTTTTAACAACAAAATCAAACACATAATAGTACATTGTATAGTATATCTATAATAACTCAAAATACAAACATCATAACGCTCAAAGTCAAAAATATTGTCTTCATTATCATTTTATCAACTCTATAACGTTACTTATAAAGTCATAATAGCCTAATAATCATCATATTAAAGTAAAGAATTTAATTATATTTCTTATAATAGTTTTCTGGGTCACTATTCACAATCTTAATTATTTTAGAACAAATAATTGTTTGTTAATAAGTTAAGAAAACACCAAAAATTCATATATGTACTTCTAAATTATTTATTTAATACATCTAAAATTGGTTTCGCAAAAATCGCAACGCTTAAAAAACAAAATTCGTTCTTTCAAATAGTTTTCAATTTGACATTTACATAAATCTCTTTTGAAGCAGATAACAAACCTCTACCAAAACTTTTCTACAAGCTAAGATATTATATTATTGAAATTGTATGTTTTTATCTTGATAACTAATAAAAGCAGTCTAAAATTCTTAAATGTGGGTTCCAAAGCTATAATTGGATCATATTTTCTTACCAATTCTCTCATGTCTACATAAAGCTATTTATTTTAGGGATATAAATAAGATAAAAAAATATGGTAATGCCAGCTAAATTACTCTTCATTATTAGCTGGTAAAATTTATTTCTAAAAGTGCAATAAAAAATATATAATATCTGGTCAATGCCCCAAAAGGTATAATATCCACATGATTTTATAAATTATAATTTTATATCCAATCATGTTTATACATGTGTACCTGCATTAATATCCATTTGAATGTAAAAAATAATAAAAAAAGCAAAAATCATATTACTGTATTAAACTCTTGATTTTACCCAAATTATGCATATATTTTCTAAATGTAAATAATTTTCATAAATAATTTTTTTATATGTCATTATTAATAAATAAATAAATAAATACATGTAGTCATATTAATGTATTAAACTCTTGATTTTATCCTTATATGTAGTCCATTTTTAAAAATACTCATTCTCTTGAGCAAAAATACCAAATTACTCTCATCTAATGAGAACAAGTAATTTATAAACTGAAATTTTCCCGCTAAAAGTTTTTTTTCCCGCCAAAGTTTTTTCTCTGTAACAAATTTTTTTCCAGCTAAAAACATGCATTTAAAAATCCTTATAAAGTGTTTTAAAAGCTTTGTAAATTTGTTAAAAACCCTTGTGAATCATTTTAAAACCTATTAAAATCTTTATAAAGTTTTTAAATATATATGTAAATACTTAAAAACCCATTTTAAAACCTTTGTTTTACATTTTAAAACCTTTTACAATGATTTTAAAAGATTTACAAGAATTTTTAAAGGATTTAAAAGGATTTTAAAAACATTTGTAAATCTTTTAAAAACCCTTGTAAATCCTTTAAAACCCTTGTAAACAATTTAAAAATCTTTTAAAACCCCTTAATAAATTTTGAACCATTTTAAAACTCTTATGAACCTCTTACAAAATATTTTAAAAACCCTTGTAAGTCCTTTAAAACCCTTGTAAACCATTAAAAATCTTTTCAATTTCTTGTAAACCCTTTAATAATTTTTAAACCATTTTAAAATTCTTTAAAAATATTTTAAAATTCTTTTAAAAATCTTTTTTAATCTTTTAAAAACCCTTGTAAATCTTTTAAAACCTTTTTAAAATGTTTTAAAATCACTTGTAAATCTTTTAAAACCCTTTAAAAATATTTTAAAATCTTTTGTAAATCTTTTAAAAACCTTTTACACTTTATAAAAATCTCTTAAAATCCCTAATCTTTTAAAACTCTTTTACACCTTTTTTAAAAATCTTTTAAAATCCCTTGTAAATCTTTTAAAACCCTTTAAAATCTCATTTCAAAAATCTCTTAAAATCCTTTATAATTTTTTTTTGCGGAAAAAATGTTTTTAAGAAACCTTTTTGGCAGAAAAGTTTTTTTTAAAATTTTTTGGCCGGAAACTTTTGGCGGAAAATTTATTTTCAGAATATTTTTGGCGGGAAAAAATTAATATTTCATTTTTTACTTAAAACATTTTCTAAATAGGGGTAAAATGGTCATTAAAAATTAAGAGAAAGTATAAATGAAAATAACAAATAAGAAAATGCATTATTGAAAAGGATAGTGTTGAAAGGGCATTCATAACAATTATTCAAAGTTTTTGGCGTTTATGTGAGATGTTCTTTGCATATTTTCAAATTGTTTGCCCATTCTAAAAATTTATTTGTATGATTCAAAGTACATCTTTAAATTACTGTAGATAACAAACTTTCTGAAATTTACTTTAGATAACAAACTTTAGAGTAATTTCTAGCTTACCACAATTCTATATACATTGACAATATATTACTGTATTTTAAAAGTACAATCACTTAAAACTATTACAAAACTTCACATTCTAAGAACAAAGTAAGCTAGAAATTATTCTTAGTAAAAAAAAACAATGAGAGTAAGAGAAATTAATTCTTAGTATAAACAAAACTTAGAAATAAAAATATTATATTACATGCCCCCTCATATTACATGGATAGATTTTTTTCTTTTTTTTGTCATCAGATATTATTTAGGATCAGACGAGCCAAACTTTAGATAAGAAAAAATATTTTTATATAGATAATAATGAATTACCTGGTCAATTAATTGATAAGAGATTTCCTGGATGTTATTTAGAATTAATGAGTCCACCAAAGTGATAAGAATCCTAGTGACTATAAAATCATCTTTCTTTGCTATATAAACATTCTTTGAGTAAACAAATTAAACAAACCACACAAAACAAAACAAAAAAACATATTGATGGGGATGAAGAAGGTAAAGCTATCTTTGATAGCTAATGAAAGATCAAGGAAAACATCCTTCATGAAGAGGAAAAACGGGATATTCAAGAAACTCCACGAGTTGTCAACTCTATGTGGTGTCCAAGCTTGTGCTCTCATCTATAGTCCATTCATACCGGTTCCAGAGTCATGGCCGTCAAGGGAAGGTGCTAAAAAGGTAGCTTCAAAGTTTCTGGAGATGCCGCGGACAGCCCGAACCAGGAAGATGATGGATCAAGAAACCCATCTTATGGAGAGGATTACCAAAGCAAAAGAGCAACTAAAGAATTTGGCTGCTGAGAACCGAGAATTACAGGTTAGACGATTTATGTTTGATTGTGTTGAAGGCAAAATGTCCCAGTATCGTTATGATGCAAAAGACCTTCAAGATTTGCTATCTTGTATGAATCTATATCTCGATCAGCTTAACGGAAGGATCGAGTCCATTAAAGAAAACGGTGAGTCGTTGTTGTCTTCCGTCTCTCCTTTTCCTACTAGAATTGGTGTTGACGAAATTGGTGATGAGTCGTTTTCCGACTCTCCTATTCATTCTACAACTAGGGTTGTAGATACTCCTAATGCTACCAATCCTCATGTTCTTGCGGGCGATATGACTCCTTTTCTTGATGCGGACGCAAATGCGGTAACTGCTCCCAGTCGATTTTCTGATCATATTCAATATGAAAATATGAATATGAGTCAAAATCTGCATGAACCGTTTCAACACCTTGTTCCTACTAACGTTTGTGATTTTTATCAAAATCAGAATATGAATCAGGTTCAATACCAGGCTCCTAATAATCTGTTTAATCAGATTCAACGAGAATTCTACAACATAAATTTGAATCTGAATTTGAATCTGAATTCAAATCAGTATCTGAATCAACAACAATCATTCATGAATCCGATGGTGGAACAACATATGAATCATGTTGGAGGGCGTGAAAGCATTCCTTTCGTGGACAGAAACTACTACAACTACAATCAACTACCAGCCGTTGATCTTGCTTCCACCAGTTACATGCCTTCAACCACCGATGTTTATGATCCTTACATCAACAACAATCTCTAATCACAAAAGACGGAGATTTTCTAGTCTAAGTGTTCAGTTGTTTGAATTTGTGTTTTCTTCATTTCGAAAGACAAAAACTAATGTTGTTTATTAATAATGGTTGTAATGGTTAAAGGGTCTCTTTTTAACTTAATTATGTATTTTGATTATTAAGTAATGTTTTGCCCAAAAAAAAAAGATTATTGTGGGAAACTTTAACTGTGGAATTTATTTCGAAAATTTAATGTGTGATTGGTACAATATTTAGACGAAAGTTTTCATTTGAATTCTTTTAGGACCCATACGTAGAGAATAATTGTTTTCCCCAGCAATTTGAAGTAAGAAATATTATTCTTTGAATCAATTATGGATTTACCATTTTTTGGGATGGTATCTGTGGATTTTGCCCTTTTCTGAATAGTTTGTAGATTTTGCCTTTTTCACACTACGAAAATATGATTTAACATGTGTTTTATTCGTTATGTTTGGGTTTAGTCGGTTGTGCTTGTTCTTAGGATTTAATATTTTATATAAACTACGTATTTTTACCAAAAAAATCGGAAATACATACTTTTTTTAATGTTAGAAAATGGCATATCCATAAGATTTTAGTAAAAATGACAATTTCAAAAGATTTCTATGAAAAAATGGCAAAATCAACAATAATCTTTTTTTCTTTTGGAAAAAAATAATTTGATAACAAAATAAAATAAAAAAGAACTACTCTTATTCAATGTTAAAAAAATTGTTAGGCGCTAGTTAGGATTTTGATAGAAGCCTTGAGCCTATAACGATCAGTGCCTAGGTCGATTTTTTTTTAACATTGTTCCCATTCTTTTGGGCTCAAAAAAATGAGGTAGAAAATTTTTTCTTCCAAATTTTGCACCAGTTAGACCCTAAGTCATTTTTAAAAGAAAAAAAGTGTGGGTAGTTTTTAGTCTTTCAATTATAATAAAAATGTATAACTATATAGATAATATTAGAGATCTGTGTAAATCACCTAAATACTGTTTTAGGAAAAATAAAACTTTTGATAAGAAAAAAACTTGCAAAAAATACATCTACACACCATCACAACATTGATTACAGTATATATGTGTATGTGATAATATTCAGCATAAAATCTAACTGTTTTTTTAATGTCAAAACAAAATTATCATTAGTCTTTTATATAGTCTGCTCCTGCATATTGTGAAGATTTAGTTTTAAGGGTTTTCATTACATATTTGTTGGCTTGTGCAAATATTAATCATCTGGTGTTATTTTAAATTATGTTGAAAAATCGAGGGTGATAATTTGATAAAATTTTGTTTGTATTTTGTAATAAAACTGTATATATAAAGCAATCGCTTCTTCATCAAATCTACCATGAATGATTCTTTTTTTTTTCCTCCTCTTTGTTGATTGATTCTTTCATATTTGTTTTTAGGTTTACTTTGTTTCTATCTCAGCAAAAAAGCATTACCTTAAGTTTAGACTGTAATCTGTTGATTTATTAATCAAAGCGACTTTTTTTTTTTTGCTTTCTGGGTTTAACTTAAAGAACAAAAAATATATCAAGTGAGCACAATTGTAAATTGAAGTTTAACTTTGAATAGTTTATACAAAAAATTCTCTATAAATTAATACTTGATAAATTAATAATCATTATAAATTAATATTTTTTTCAATCTCGAGTCAGACTAATATAATGTTTAACATAATTCGATAAAATAATATTTTGTTTAAAAACTTCTATGTAATTATATGATCTCATTAGTATCATACATTAATAATTGTATAATATGATTTTAGTATTGCTTGTTTTTTCTTAAATATGCATTAATCTTGTGTAGAGTTCACTTATTATATTTTACAACATCTTAATCTTTTTTTTAATTATTTTTTACGGATAAAAATTATTAGTTTACTTGTATTTGGTTTTGAAAAGATATTCCATTTTAAGTGTCAATTACAAAATGTTTAATTAAGGTATGACCCTGACCTTAACCAAATGAGCAAAGAGAATCTTTTCTACTTTCTTGCATCGATCCAAAAGGAAATTTTTTTTTCTGGATTTCGAAAGGGAATCTAATTGAGCAAAAGAAGTAAAAAAAGATAACAAATTATACATGGTAAAACCGTTATAGCAACAAAAACCTTAAATAACATAACATGTGGTAAAAAAGTTATTTCACCTTTCAAATATTAATTCATGAAAACCATTAAAGTAATTAACTACTCGTGGTCAAATATTTACAACGAGTTTTGTAACAATTCTATGGGCTAAACTTATGTAAGTCTTCCTCCAAAAGTATTATTCTTTGTCTCCATTAATTGTATGAATTATAAGCACCGACTTTTCGATTGGTCTTATTATTTGCGGGATTTGGGTTTATGGTTTGAAACTTATGGCTAATTTCCCATGACAGATCCGAAATGATATAATCTGCGAGCAGCCAACTTTGAGGACAAATTCCTATCACACCACAAGGAACCAGAAAATGATCTTTATTTCGTTAGAGAAATCTCGCTTTCGAGTTTCCAGAACATCTTTTAGAAGCAAAATCCGAGGTCAGTAGCCAAACAAACAGGAGAAGGAAGGATCAACCATGACTCATAAAACTGATTTGAAACCTGAAACTTTCTCCCCCTGAGCTACTTCATCCCTAACACTTTTAATATTGACAGTCTTTTCAGCAATCATTCAAGAAACCAATAGAAAATAAATATTGACAGAAGATCCCAAAAAAACGCAATGTAGGATAAAACATTAGTTTGCTAAAAACTCCAAAGTACACTACAATTAGGATATGATAACAAGAAAGAACAAAATGCTAGGCCAACATAGCGATAAAACTCACACAAAGCCTGTAAAATGAGAGAAGTTACACACTTATCCAAAATAGTTATAGATTCATCAGAACCAATCCTCACTCCAGATTAACTAACTAATAAATCGTACTCGTTTCGCAGGAACGACTCGGATCTTTGTCGGATGGTTGTTCATCTCAGGGGGAGAAGAGTTACAGAGGTCCTGAGATGTTTGACGTAGTTGTTATGGGTTTGGCCTTTGCGTAATGATATGTTGGCCTTGGGTTGCATGGCTTGAGATGAGTTGCATCACATCATTAACATAAAGATCCTCTACAAGGTCCACCAAGGCGTAAACTCTAAGATGATTCTCCAAACCTTGGATTTCAACGCTTTGGAGAGTGTTTCTTTTGGGATTGAAGTATAAAACATAAAAAGGTTTGGATGTATATCTCATTGAGAAAACAATTTCACCGGTAGCAATCACTCCAAGGATTAAATGATTCTTGGGATTAAACACAGCCAAATCCCCTAAAGTGTAGACATGTTTCGACCATTCATGTTTCTCGGCATCTTCTAGAATCCATATACACAACTTAATTGTGTTGCCATCAAACTTCCATTTAGTCCCACCTAATTTGCCATTACAGTTTTGCAGCTTGGCCCAATTGGTTTACCTGTAGTCAGAAATGCAGGCGGTCTGACTACTCCTGGTATTAGTCGGAAAGCATTCCAAACTCGGGACAGACAGTGTGGTGGTCCTTCGAGGAGAAGTCCACACTAAAACCGATCGGATTGACCTAATAAACCCAATATGAATTTTTTTAGAATGAGCTACTATCTTCGTTTCTTTAAGACCAAGCTATATACAGTAGAGAGAGAGAAGAAGAAGAAGAGAGAGAGAGGGAGAGTACACATTATTCATGTATCAATAGAATAAAGAAAGAGTTGTTAGTAACAACTTGTTACAAACAAACAAAAACGTAAGATACAATGAAGTATCCACAACACTATTGTGCCATCAAGAACTTCAAAAGATGACAAAATAAAACCCTTTCACACTATCACCAACCCAGAGAAAATTCACAATGAAGTCAAATCCACAAACACTCTCTGAACCCTCCAAAGAAGAAAGAATCTGGAATATTAATTATGATCCAGTTTCTGTGAACCCCATACAAACATCCAACACCAAACTATCACCAACCCAAAGAAAAATTCTGTGAAACAATCACAAACAAAACATATCCTTTTAAAACCAGAACCGCAAACTCCACGAGTTCCAATGGTCTTAAAATGGGACCATTAGCCAAGTGGTTTCTATGGAGGACACCGCCTCATCCTACTCAGGCTCAAACCACAAGTCTAAAAACAACTCAGCACTTTCACAACAGATGGAAAAGAAAGATAACTGTTAGATCATGTCAAGCTTGACATTCTTCGTTTGTGGTGACACAGTTTAGCTCTCACATTTGGATCCGATGAAGTAACCATCTTGCTCCTTGGTGAAGAAGTATCATTCATATTCTTTCTCTGTAAAGAATTATCTTTGATATGTCTTTTAGGCGTTTCTGGTGGTGTTCCACTGTTAGCTGCAGCTTGAAGCGGTTTTGTGTATGATCTTCTTAGGAGAGCTTTGCTTCGTGAGTCAGAGAGACTAAGCGACTGAGAAGTGGAGAACTGAGTAAGATTTTTAGCCACTGATCGTATGCTCTGAGCCTTTGCATTGATTTCCTTCTCTGACATTGTTTGCCTTTGGCGACTAGCAACAGTTGAAGTCATGAAACGTGGGACAAAACCAGAACTCTTCCTTATTTTGACTAGTTTATCAGATGATATTGGAGTTGCATCGGTGTCTTTCAGATGATCTAAAGGCGAAATAGCTTTCTTTTCAATGTCTTCTAGATACTTATCATTGGTGATCCAAAAGAGTTTCTTGTGTTCATTAACCAGACACTCTACTTCCTGTAACCGCGCTTTGATCTTCTTGCAACCTTCTTGAGTTTCTTCCATTTCCTCTTCAAGTTCCGATATTTTCTTTTCTCTTAGCTTTTGTAGTTCCTAAACAATGATGATGTAACATTAAGTAATCAGTGAAATGAATATATAATTGCAAATACTGCAGTACAAGTGCTTACTGCTGTTAATCCTCTGTTAGACTCTACAGCTCTCGCACGTTTAGTAAAGCTGAGAGAGCAGATTGTTTCACCAACATCTTCATCACGTGGACTTATGTGCACAAGCATCAGAACTTTTGATCTAGTACCTAAATAAAGTTAAATCACAAATCCATTAAACTCATGAAAACAATCAAACTTAGATAACTTATGTTGGTAATCTCAAAAGACTTTTAAGATAATATTCTAAGCAACCATATGCCTTTACCTAGAGAATCTTTAAGAATTTGAGTTAGCTTGCTGTTTCTGCAAGCAACAAAAAAGAAAAAGCTAACTCAGTAGTATGACCAAAGCAAGATCTATTTCATTTCTGCCAGATAGATGTCTCTGCTGCTTCAATGGCATATGTGTGTGAAAAGGAATTAAAAAGCTGAGATCTTGCCTGTAAGGCACATGTCCCTTCTTTCTCCTTAACGCTGCAATCACGTCTCCAAGAGCGGAAAGTGAGAGGTTTATGGCTCTACCTTCATCCATAGTTTGCCCTATAGCTCCTGTTTTCAAGAGCCTCTCACTTCCTCCAAGATCTATCATCCAAAGCTTGCTAACTTCAGTTTTTGACCCCACCGCATCTCCACGACGAAAGATCGTGATCCTTGTTAAACTAGAGATAAACTAATTGAATAAGGCTAACTACCAAACTGAGAAATAACAAATGAACAGTTGGAACCATCAAGAACTTACCAATGAGATCTGCTCGAAGTTTCGTTTACATTTGTCCAAGAAGTTGATCTCACTCGTCTCCCTTTGTTATACCACCATCTAGCCTTTGTAAAATCCATTACTTCCACTTCAGTCAAACCCTCAATTTCAACCGAACCCTTTGAGTCTACTTGAATATTAAGGTTACTGCAGTAAAGTTAAGGCAGTACTTAGAAATTTTTTAATTCTTTTAGAGATAAAACTTTGGTTACTAACCATTTAGCTGAGGCTTCATATGACTTCAAAGACTGTCTTGCAGACAACAAATCTTTCAAGTTACCCATGTAGATTTCCAACATACTCATCCTAAATGTCACGGAATGTGTTTGGTCCATTGAAGCTTCATTGAAAAGCTCTTTAATAGCTCTAGGAGCAAGACCTGGTTGCTCACTTGTGCCATCCTAAACAAGGCATAAAGTAAAACTCTTCCTTATCTTAGAAACAATACCAACTCTCTGAATATCAAGAAGGACTAACCATGGTAAAAGTCTTGCCAGTTCCCGTTTGACCATACGCCAAGACACATACATTGTGACCATCAAGAGCAGATCTAAGAATCGGTTTCACTTCTCCGAAAACTTCTTCTACAGAGTTTTTTTTTTCAACCAGGAGAAGAAGGCCTCATTTACTCACAACTGGAAGGAAACAGAAAGCTAAGAAACCAAAAGAAGTGATATCACTAAAGCCTAACAGTAGACTAACCTTGAGTTGCTGATTGATGAAAAACTTTATCAAACTCAAATTCTTTACTACTTCCAGCAGATCTTATAACAACATTATCTGGTCCAAACGAAACAGGTTCCCTAATCGGTCTCCTTTCCGTTAATAGAAATGGTCTAACTCTACAAAACACACGTATACTTCCTGCAATTTAAGCCAAATCCTTAATCTTAACACAATCAAAACTAAACCCACAAAAGAAGTTTCAAAATGTGATAAGTGATAACAAACCTTTAGTGTCTATAATCTTATTCAGAACTTGCTTTCTCTTTTCATCCAAAGACTTAAGCTTCAACTTCAATTCAAAAACTTCTTCTGTAACAATACCAACCCAAAAATTCATTTTTTAAAACCTATTGATCAAATAACTGAGAAGAAGCAAAATAAAGAGATACCTTCAAGGTTTGATATTGACTTCTCAAGCTGATTACTTTCATGTTCAGGAACAACATTGACATCAGTATAGACCAAAGGAACAACAGATTCAGAGCTAAGTGGAGATTGAGGGATCAAGATCTCTCCTTTTTCAGCTGAAATCAACATTTGACCTGAACGAGATCCAATATCTGACAAAAAAAAAAGTGGAAGTGGGAGTGGAATGGAGACAAAGACAACAAACTCAACGTATCCAATGTAAAGAATGGTAGTTAGGAACAAAGGAAAAAGAACTCTAAACTTATCAATTATTATAATTTATTGCAGAACTTTGAACAAGAAGACAACTTGAGTTGTCATAAAACCTCAGGAGACAGATAATTGATTAATGTAAATTCAAAACAGAGAGAGAAAAGGAAAGTTTTTTTTTATTTGTCAGAAACAAGAAAACCCCTCGGAACAAGAAAATGTTTAATACAAATGAAAAGTGAAAATTGAAGATGAAGCAATCTACAAAAAAAATCAAAACTTTGAAGAATCTCAATCATTAACCAGAGAAACAGAACCAGATTCGTTCTTATGGGTTTAAAGCTATAAACTATTGAAAACCCAAGTGTTGATTTTGACAAAAGGGTATGGATTAGAAGGTTTTTGTCAAATGATTGAACAATTCTGTGTCTGGTGATGGAATAATGATGGTTCTTGATTTCACAAATGGTTCTTGTTTCTTCTGTCTCTTTCACTCTGTTTCATCTTCCAACACGATAGTGGATTAGTACGACGACTTTTTGAGCATTTCAGGATCAAAAACAATCTAAAAGAAAGAAAAAAAAATGATTGAAGAGAGAATCAGGTTCATGGTAGGTCCATTCAAAGGCATAGAAAAAGTTTGTTCCTTTTATTTTTCTTCATTAGAGCATGTATATTAGGCCTGGGACTAAAATCCGTTATCCGCGGGTATTCAAATCCGGATCCGTGATCTGATCCGGAAAACCGAATAACCGGGTGCGACGGATCCGGATACGGATAAAGCATTTACGAATCCGGCGGATCCGGATACGGATCCGGATTATGAAAAAAATCAGAGCCGAATATCCGCATCCGTTCAATATGTCTACATATTTGTATTATGGGCTTAAATTATATTTGTATCCTGGGCTTAATCAAATACACATTATCAATGTTAAGCCCAATAGTCCAATATTAGCCCACTACGACAAAATGATGGAATTTGAGTTTGTTTGGGACTTAACTATTAGGGTTTCATAACATATTTTTTCTGCCGCCGTGAATGTTTTCTCCATCACCATTTCCTTCACTATCTCCATCTCATCTCCATCTAATCTCCATCACCGTCTCCCCACCATATTCATCTCGGTTCCACCGTCGTAAATTTATGGACGGAAGTTTACTTACGGGAATGATGATACATGGGATTCAAAGTGTCGACGGCGGAGATGAATGAGGAGGAGCAGATTGGACACCGTTAAAGATGAGATCTTGGTGGTATGTGCCTTGCAAAGTCTGATGTCGGGCACACGTCGATCTCTTTTGGTGGTGAATTCAATCTGGTTGGTGAAATAGGAAATTGAATTTGTTCCCAAAAATAAACGGATCCCGAATATTAAAAATTAATATTCAAACTTGTTTATTGTTGGAGATTTTGTATTATACTTGTATGATTTTTGGGTTTATGATACTCAAATAAAATCACAGCTCAAAACGATAGATCTTTGCAAATGGGCCAAAAGATACAGAAGCCCAATGCGATTCGGTCTTCACCAAAGCTCATCTCCATACAACGGCTACCTGCAACAAGCGACAAATACAGAAGATCAGCAGAGCAATCTGTATCATCAGATACGGAAGTGACGACAAGGAACCGTTACGACGCTCTCAGATTGTGTGATGATAGCTATGCCACGTGATTATCAATAGACAGCTAAGCAAATCAAGGATACATTAGGTTAAGAAATAGAAACTATAAAACCAATGTATCGTTGTAATCACAAAATAGGCTGAATGAAATAAAATCAAAAGAAAGATTTTTCCATCTAAGCTTCATATCTTCATGGTATCATAGCCATGGACAAATCCATGGAAGTTTACTCATGTCCTCCACTAAACATCTCAAATTGCGTTACTGTAACTCTTATAGATCGCAACTACTTACTGTGGAAATCACAGTTTGAATCGTTTCTCTCTGGTCAAGGTCTTTTTGGTTTTGTCACCGGTAGCATCTCTGTTCTAGCAAGCACCATTCCGGTTCCTCACATTGAAGGTCACACAAATACAGTTGCAAATCCAGACTACGAAGCTTGGCACCGTTCAGATCAAGTTGTCAAGGCGTGGCTTCTGGGTTCGCTTTCTGAAGACATTCTCAGTGTGGTTGTTGGATCTAAAACATCTCAAGAGGTATGGCTAAATCTTGTTGGTCATTTCAATCGAATCTCTGCATCTCGTGTCTTTGAGCTTCAGCGCCGTCTCCATGGTTTGTCAAAAGAAGGAAAAACCATGGATGAATATTTGCGTTGTCTCAAGACTATTTGTGACCAGCTTGCTTCAGTTGGGAGTCTTGTTACAGAGAAGATGAAAATTTTTGCAATGGTTCATGGTTTAACCCGTGAATATGAACCTCTCATCACTTCGCTTGAGAATACCTTAGATACCTTTCCTGGCCCAACCTACGCTGAAATCATGCATCGTCTCAAAGGCTTTGATGATAGGATGCAAAGCTACAACACAACGGACGTTTCTCCGCATCTTGCTTTTGGTACATTCAACAATCAAGGTCGAGGCAAAGGATCAAAAGGAAGAGGACGCAGAAACTACTCAACCAGAGGTCGAGGTTTTCAGCAACAGTTTCCCTCTTCAGGTTCTCAGTCTTCCTCTCCTAGTGAAAGACCAACTTGTCAGATCTGTGGCAAAAGAGGACATCCTGCTCTTCAATGTTGGTATCGCTTCGATGAAAGCTATCAGCATTCTGAAGCTGCTGCTGCTACGTTCTCTGCTTTGCACATTACTGATTTTACTGATGATGGTGCTTGGGTTCCTGACTCTGCAGCAACAGCTCACATCACCAATAATGGTCAGTTGGCTTTAATGCTTCAAGACCCCTAGAGAGAGTTCACTGTGATCTTTGGGGTCCAGCTCCTGTTTCTTCTGTTCAAGGTTTTCAGTACTATGTAATCTTCATCGATAATCTATCAAGATTCTGTTGGTTCTATCCATTAAAGAGGAAATCAGATTTTTGCTCAATATTCATCAAGTTTCAGAATCTTGTTGAAAACCTTTTGCAAACAAAAATTGGAACTTTTCAGAGTGATGGAGGAGAAGAATTCATTAGTCAAAGATTTCTCAAGCATTTACAAGATTCAGGGATACAACATTTCATATCATGTCCTCACACACCTCTACAAAATGGTATGGCAGAAAGGAAACATAGATAGCTAACATAAATGGGGCTTACTCTAATGTTTCAAAGCAAAACTCCACAAAATTTTTGGGTTGAAGCTTTCTTCACAGCAAATTTTCTCTGCAATCTCTTACCAACAACAGCTCTTGCAACTAATGTCAGTCCTCATGAAGCTCTCTTCGGTAAAACTCCAAACTATTCTGCTCTAAGAATCTTTGGATGTGCTTGCTTCCCAACTCTCAGAGATTATGCTCGCACAAAGTTTGATCCACGATCTCTAAAATACATTTTTCTCATGTATAATGAAAAATACAAAGGGTATCGCTGCTTCTATCCACCAACAGGCCGAGTTTATATAAGTCGGCATGTCTTGTTTGCAGAAGAGTTCTTTCCGTTTGCAGACACTTACACAGATCAACAGAATGCATCTTCAACTCCTTTGTTTGCAGCTTGGTTAAAAGGACTCTCTACCTTTTTACCTCCAGAAGCTGATGATTAGTTCAGTTAAGCACCTGCAACAACAGAAAATCAACAACAGCCATAATTAATACCAGTAAGTCATCCTATTGATTCAAATGTACAAGGGAAGACTACTGAAAATTTGCAGCTTATGGTTGTTGATCCAATAAGTGTTACACCTCTCCAAATGATTCTTCCTCAACAGCGATTGTCTAGAAGTGATGAGCAACGTCCTGAGTGTACGACAAGCTTAGATCTTGATCCTATAGGCAACAGCGTTGCTTCGTCATCTTCTGACCAAGAGCAATCAACATCAGACGTCATCAAAACTACAGAGTCAACTCATCCTATGGTTACAAGATCAAAGACAGGCATTAGCAAACCAAATAAAAGGTATGCACTGCTTACACATAAAATTTCTCATCCAACACCAAAAACAGTCACTGAAGCTTTAAAAGATGAAAAGTGGACTGCTGCAACGGTTGAAGAAATGGAAAATTGTTCTGAAACAAATACTTGGTCTATAGTACCTTTTAAACACACATGAACGTTCTAGGTTCCAAGTGGGTTTTCAGAATCAAACTCCTAGCAGATGGATCTCTAGACAAGTATAAGTCAAGACTAGTAGCTCAGGGCTTCAACCAAGAAGAGGGAATTGATTACCTTGAGACTTACAGCCCTGTGGTTAGATCAGCTACCGTTAGAGCAGTCCTGCACCTTGCAACCATCATGAATTGGGAACTGAAGCAAATGGATGTAAAGAACGCCTTTCTTCATGGAGATCTTACTGAAACTGTGTATATGAAACAACCAGCTGATTTTATCAACAAGGCCTTACCAAATCATGTGTGTCTGCTACACAAGTCTCTCTACGGATTAAAACAGTCTCCACGAGCTTGGTTTGATAAATTCAGTAACTTCTTAATCTCTTTTGGTTTTATGTGCAGTTTCTCAGATCCCTCACTTTTTGTCTGCGTAAAGAAATCAGATGTCATCATGCTTCTACTCTACGTCGATGATATGGTGATCACTAGGAACAGCTCAAAACTACTATCCAATCTCCTCAATGAACTCAACAAGCAGTTTAAGATGAAAGATCTAGGCAAACTAAACTATTTTTTGGGAATTCAGGCTCAATTTCATCAAAAAGGTCTCTTTCTATCCCAACAAAAGTATGCTTAAGATCTACTAATCATTACAGCCATGAAAGACTGCTCACCAGTAGCTACACCACTACCAATTCAGCTAGATAATGCTCCTCATCAATCTGAGCTCTTCGAAAATCCAACTTATTTTTGTAGCTTGGCAGGGAGATTATAGTATCTGACACTCACAAGACGAGATATTCAATTCTCTGTTAACTATGTTTGTCAGAAGATGCATGCTCCTACTTTATCAGATTTTCACTTGCTCAAACGGATCCTGAGATATGTCAAGGGTACCACTACAATGGGAATCTCCTTCAACAAGGATACAGATTGTAAATTGAGGGCTTACAGTGATAGCGATCATGCTGGTTGTCACTCTACAAGGAGATCCACTGGAGGTTTCTGCACTTTTCTAGGCAACAACCTCATCTCTTGGTCATCAAGAAAACAACCTACAGTAGCCAAGAGTTCCACTGAAGTAGAATATAGAGCCATGTCAGAAACAGTTTCAGAAATCACATGGATTGTCAATCTTCTCAAAGATCTGTCGTTTTGAGCTGTGTTGTTCATATAAACATGGTCTTAGAGCATGCACATAGTTGATATTCAATGAGTATTATTAACAATTTTTTAGTATTAATTTTAATGTCTATTTATTGTTTGAGATTTTTTATTATACTGGTAACAATATCACCAAAAACCATATAAGTATCATACAAAATTTTAAACAATAAATAAACATTAAAATCTACATATACATTTTTGCAGCCATTTTGTGAAATAAATCTTGGAGTTGGAACTTATTTACAATGGCTGTCACTGCTTTTAATTATTGGTTTTCTTTTGGCAATGAATTGATTAACAAACAAAAAATATTCCAAACATATTTCAATCCCATATATCACGCAGATTTCTCCAAAATTTGAACTAGATTTTGGAAACTATTTAAAACAAAAAATATTTGACAAACCAAAATACAATTGCAATCCCTTAAAATGAGCAAAACTCACCTAAATACATTTCTTATCAGTTCATTAAATCTTATTTCTCCAATATTTGAACTAGATTTCGACAACTATTTAAAACAAAAATTTGTTTGACAAACTAAAATATAATTGCAATCCTGTAAAATATTTATTTAAATTAGCGGTGTACCGTGGATTTTTTTAACGGGACGGGTTTGACGGAACGAGTTTGAAAAGATGTTACTTAATAACAATTGTAAACTATAAAAAATATTTATTTTTATAGATAAATATAATTTGCAGACTTTTATATATACTAATTTAAAAAAATTAATTGTCTCTACGGTGTACCGCGGGTTATAATCTAATTAATATTAAAAATTTACTAATGATACTCTATGTACGTGCTCTTAGTTGCTTCACCGGTTTTGTCATAACCGGTTTTATTCAACAAAACCAGAATATTAAACATAGCTTATGGAAACCGATTCTAGATAACCCGACTTTGCGGTTTCATAAATCATTGGTTTGCCAATTATAAGAGAGATGACAAATGGAGCCTAGATTATTTCATCAAGCTATGAACTAATATTGTTTTGGATTCTAGAAAACGCAAAACTCGAACTGAACAAAAAGCAAGTGTCTTTATTCCAAGACCTACCATAAAAAGCAACACACAAATCCAGAAACACCACCAACACACAACCTCAAGCGTATTGATACGATCCATGTAAGGATGATGCCACGTCAGAAGAAGAATGTTGACTTGAATGATGACATGGACAAAGGCAAAGAAGAAGAGAAAGACTTGGGTGGAAACAGAGGCTTTGCTATTGAAGGGAATCGAGTATAAATTAGTCATTACTCACTCATTTCTGGTTTATGCTTTATGTTGAATGTGATAGTCGAGCGATGTGCTTGAGCCAAGCGATGTGCTTGAAGAGAGATCAATGTTAATCTCTGTTTTATCGTTCTGAGATTGTAAAGTGAGGTTAAGAGATCCTAAACCTTAACACGTATGTGTTAAAAAAAAGGACTTTGGTTCTGCAATGAAATCCAAAACAGAGCCTTTGATGGGGAAAATTCAATCTTTGAATCGGAAAGAGTTGTTCTTTCAACAACAAATTAAGCTTCAATAAGCATCAACATCACAGAGTTTTACATAAAAATCTCATAAAGAAATATATATACTATATTAGTTGTGTTTGACTCAACAGTTTACATATATAATTGGTTTTGTATTAACTATATAAAATTCATGAATAATGAATCAGGAAAAAAGATGAATACATTGCTTCTCTATACATTATTTACCTATCAATGGTTTTCTCCTTGTTAGTCTTCACAGTAGATTCACCTAATATGATTCACATGAGCAAATGGCTCCGTATATTTTTTTGAAGCAGCTTTCTTGGTGGTCTTAGGTGGTTCTCCAAAAACATTCCAAAGCCTGAGAGTCTCGTCACCTGCTGCTGAAGCCACGGTACAACCATCCGGACTCTGTGCCATAAAAAGAACTCTTGATGTATGACCATTGAGTTCAGCCATTTTCACCATAGATGGGTACTTCCAAAGTGTAAGCTGGTTCTGCGTAAACCCATGTGCGCTAAGCAACTCTCTTTCACTTTTGCTCCATAACAATGAACATACTTGAGAGCCAGTTTCTACTGAATTCAAGCAAGCCCCAGTGTGTGTATTCCAGAAGTTAATCTTCCCATCTCCAACACCACCACCAGTTGCAAGCAAACTTGCTTGGAAAGGGCACCACGCAAGAGCTCTCACTGCAGCAGTATGTTCCTCAAACCTATGCAGCCATTGCCTAGTTGGGTTTGAGGAAGCGAGAGAACGATCCCATATGTGTACTACATTGTCGTTACCACCACTTGCTAGTTTTTTTCCAGATTCTGACCACTTAAGACCACAAACCTCTTCAGTGTGACCCACGTAAGTTCCAATAATGGATGATCTGATCCTCACATCATTGTTGACGATCTTTCCATCCATTCCTCCAGTTGTTAGAATGTGATTGTTCCATGCCAATGATCCTACTCTTGACTCGTGACCACCTCTCAATGTTCTCACATGACGATTGGAAACACAATCCCAAACCTGGACTTCACTGTTGTCAAGACCAACTGCCAGATCAAGACCATCTTGCGTCCAGTTAATACTTGTGACAGGTCCATTCTCATCATCAATGGTCACAAGCTTAGATGTATAACAACTAGACGCATCCCACAAGTAAACAGTGTCTCCCAACTGTTCACTTAGGTATCCCAATTCTCTCGATCAGAGTTTATTTTCTCTTCTTTGATAACAAATAAAAGCGTCTTTTTGTTCTGTGTGTAAACAAAACATCACAATGTATTCTTCAATGTCGACGAAGAAGAAAACCAAATTGTCTGTGAGAAACCAAACTTGCTTCAAGAAATCGTCTCTGTCTTCTTCTTCCACTGCAAAAAAGACCACGAATTTGTCTATGAGAGAACAGACCATGTTTAAGAAAGCCTTGGAGCTTTCGACTCTCTGCGACATCGAAGTCTGTGTCATACTTTATGGTCGTGACGGAGAACTCATCAAGACATGGCCGGAAGATCAATCAAAAGTTCGAGACATGGCTGAGAGGTTTAGCAGATTACACGAGAGAGAGCGATGCAAGAAAAGGACAAACCTTTCTCTGTTTCTACGTAAGAAGATCCTCGACGACAATAAATTGTCTGAGAAAGTCTTAGAGATGGAGGATTCGTTAGAAAGTGGTCTACGGGTACTGCAAAATAAGCTTCTGTTACTCCAACCCGAGAAAAACCAGACCAAGTTAGGTCAGAGCCGTGCGGTTTCTTCCACAACGAATCTATTGTCTTCTCCTGAGAATCACCATAATCAACAATGGACAGAACCATTGGAGAATGGTGTGTCAAACACAGAGCAAGAGCTATCGACTTCATCATTGAGTCAACATCAGAGCAAATATTCTGTCTTTCTTTATAACCATGACAACGGAAGCTTCTATCAAGTCCCTGACTCGATCTGTTTCTAGTTTAGATTATGAGTTTTAATTGTCTGATTGGTATGGTTTTCCTAAGTATTATGAATGCAATTCTCAATTCTATTTTTGTCTGAGTCTATATTAAGAGCTTTAATACAGTATACAATAAACGCTGAATGTTAGATGTCCATAATTGACGCAAATAAGCAACTAATTGAGTAATCGATCGATGCGATGAACTCAAAAACTGTAGTTTTCGGTTCAATTCTGTGAATGGAATTCAGTGGAGCAAAGTTGTTTTGAAAGAGAAGCGATTAACTCAAAACCTGTAGTGCAAGACAAGAGGACACAGTTTTATGTGTCAGATGCTCTAGTGGCAGCTTCCGTCAAAAGATGTTGTTAAAAGTAGTGCTGTGTCCAATAGGTGGAAACACTCTGGCTCTGTTGGATTTAGATGCCAATGGTGAATTTCCAGATTACAATGCCTTGTGAGTTTCAGATTAAAATTCTTCCAAGCCCTAACAATGAAGATTTGTTCAAGAGATCTCCTAACTCTCCTCTAACAAACCATACGTTTGTTACACACACATCAATACATAACTTGTGCAATACTCTTCTATCTATTTATATACAACTCACTAGACTCTCAAGCTAGTGGTTAAACAATCTGTTTCTCCTTGCTCTGTTTTCACTCTGTTTCTCTGCTTCTCTTTGCTTATTCACGAGCCTCAACGAATCCGTTTGAGCTATCAACGTGCCTCCTAGCCTTAATCATAATTTTAAGTTTACAAGGATTATTCATAACCTAATGAGGGAAGTTGCATAGAGTTACTGGTGGTGGACGAAAGAAATTGAACATTATATAGGAATAATAAGTGTGATACTAAACCACATAATGCAAAAGCAATCAACGACTCATATTAAGAAGAAGGAAACAAATCTGGTTTGAGAATCTCAAATCTAGCAAAAGCAAACCCTAGAGATAGATCATAAAAGAGATAAGGAAACTTAACGCTCAAGCTTCTCCTCTAAATCAGCAACTGCATCATCTTTATTGTTTGATTTAGTAGTAGTTCCATACTTCCATTGGCTTTGAATCGAACCTCCGCAGATTCAATCATACGCTCGCTAGTCTCTATGCCATAGACCTCAAGATTCTTAATCCCATCACTCGACACGAACCTTGATGCGATGTCGTAAGCCTTTTCCTCTATAGATTTCGCGACGGCGGAGGCTTCCTCAGGTTTAATCGTTCCGTATTTGTAGGAGAGGATCGAGTCTGTGGATAAGGTCTTGATCATACTATTCACCACGTAGTCGCGACTTTTCTGACACGGTGGCCAAACGCTGAACAAGATTCCTCCAGATTTCTCTTCTTTCGTCACCTCTGATGTTGCGTCAGATCTGTGTTTTTGGAGGCAACTTGTCTCGTCTGATCTGCTTTCTAATTGTGGCTGCGGCGTTGAGACGGTGGTGTTGATTGTATCGGCGGTTTCTGCCATTTTTTCAGTTGAAATTAGGGTTTCTCAAGAGAGTCTTTTGCGTCGGAAGAATTATTGAAAGTTGTTTAGTGCTATAGTTATATATATAAAACAATCCATCAATATAATTTAATTATATTGTGAAAATATAAATCTGGAAAATTCCCAAACTAATTTAAAATTCGCCTTCAAAAAACTAAACTAATTTATTAGTGACAAAATAAAACTTGAATTATAAAATATTGATAGATTCATACACACAATCTCAAACAAACAAATAATTCCAGTTTTACTTTTAAAGACAAAACTTAATTCTATTTGTTTGAAACTTAAAAAAATTCTCATTTACTTTATATATTTTTACTTGATATATTCTCATTAACTTTTTAGATATTATCACGGAAAAATGATATGACGTTTCGCTTTTAATCATCTATTCATATATTTTTACTTTTAGCTTTTCAAATTTTAAAAACCAAATCGCTTCTCTATTATTATTTTCGTTGCTTATTTCTCTCTAATTTTTGTTTTCTCAATATCGAGATGATTGAATGTTATTCGAGTTATTTTCATATTTTAGTTTTTTCATCATAATTATATAGTTAGTTTTGTGTTAACATCTCTTATCCAATTTATTTTAGCACTACAATAATGGCGGTATGCATGTACCAAAAATGATGCATAAAGAGTGTTAAGTTTTCTAGATCGAGCAAAACTGTCTATATTTCAAGAACAAATGAAAATAGGTCGATGTTAGATAAGCAGTTAAATATATAAGATGATTATCTATTTATTTCATGAATACAAATGAAATTTTATTTTATATAACTACTTTTATATTATAAATATGTACTTTTAAACAAAAAAAATCGACAACTAGTTTCAAACAAATAGAATTAAGTTTTTTCTTAGAGTAAAATTGGATTTTGTTTTTGAAATCGTGTTATGAATCTGCCAATATTTTCTAGTTTGGGTTTAATTTGTACCAATAAATTAATTTGGGTTTTTCTGGTAAATTTTAAATAGTTAAGATTTTGTTTGAGATTTTTTTCCATTGAAAAAATTAAAATTTGTACCACAATTCCTTATATTCTTTTAGTTTATACCACTTTCTCTTTATGTTTTTCTACCACATTTGTGTATTGTTAAGATTATTTTACCCTAGATTTTGTGGTAAAGCGTTAACTTAAGCATCTTGATGCTAAGTATCATGTGAAGCGTTAGTGTTTAAAGGTGATTCCACTAAGTCTTTATATATGTTAGACACTAGTGTACTTAAGACTCCATCAGGATTTGATGCGTGATTATAATCCAATAAGATCATGTCACCACTGGAAAATCAACAAAATTGCAGCCTAGTTATACTGGTAACTTGTAATCCTATAAGCCAAAGTAAGCTGCATAAACCAAACTCACCACAAGCATTGAAAATCAACATAATTTACAAACTCAATTTCAAAACGCTACATAATATAGTGGTAAGCTGCATAGAGTTACTGGTACGGTGGATGAAAAAATATGCTCGTTTATCATTTCGGAAACAATATGCATAGAGTTATGCTAAATCCCTTCACCAGTTTGATATCAGAAACAATATGCTCGTTTATCATAAATAAATTTCAATTTAATAAGGAATACCACTTTGAAAATAACAATCAAATTTTTTATAGCTTGGTAGGACCAAAATTTGATTTTTTTTTCTGGTGAGTTCCAAAATTTGATTCTTAGAATGAGTAATCCTTTCTAAACGTAATATCATAATACTTTTTCTAATGTTAGATTCGGTAGTTATATTGAGAAACTAAACATACAATGTGGTATTTGTTTAATTGCTATCTAATAATCTCGCTCTATTATTCCATCTAATATCTCTTTTTGTTTCGTTTCTTTTTTTTAAACATTTCATATAATATCTCTAAATATTATTATTCACCACCTTTTTAGGGAGAAAAAAAACAGAAATATGCTTCATAAATTCAATTGAGATAAAAATTCCGCCGCGCTTTCAAAACGTAAAGACTCTCATAAGCTTCGACCATTTTCTTACGATGTCTGCGGGAGGATTTGATCCATTCTTCGTATGCACAAGAAGTGCAATATTAATGATGGAATGTTGTATGTCAATTTCCAAATTCCTTTTTACTTGATCCCAATGAACAAGTCGCAATATGTTTAGAGAGGCCATTTTTATAATCTTTCTTTCTTTTATCCTTGTGTGTTTCCTATATTATAGCGTTGGTGACGAATTATATGTAGGTCTCTTGTGGGATTTAAAATGGTCTTTTATCTAGGATTTTGTATTATCTACAAGTTCATTTTATATTGGTTCAAAATTAGTTTTGTTTGGATTATCCTCTATATACTAAACTAATTTTTTGTACATACATAGTCTAAAGTGCACTACAATAAAAAGTGGTGTTTTGAATCACTTATTTTGTATATTTACATCAGTTATAATTGATGCAAATGAGTTTTACATCACTTCTATAAGTGACTCTGGAATTGGTGATGCAAATTATGTGCATCGTTCCAAATAATTATTTGCATCGATTATAATGATCGATGTTAGTATTCATCAGTTGCAAAAAATGATGTTAATTTTACTTCAATTACTATAAATGATATTAGTCTTTGCATCAATTTATCAAAATGACGTTAATAATTGTTACGATAATAAGAAGTGATGTTAGGTGTTTATATCAATTATAAATAACTAATGTTAAAAAATTTAAAATTATATTAAATATCAATTTTAGTAATCAAATTTATTTAATTTTATTAATTAATATAGAAGCAAACGATTATATATGTTTAGTATAAATAGTTGCTTATTAAGCTTAACACTTTGTTGACAATATAAAAACCAAGATCGCTTTATATAAGAAAACTATGAAGCCTCCTTTTCCATGGGAGCGATGTGGGATTTTGACAAATTAAGTAATCAATTAAATCGTTTTTTTACAATTGATGCTTACTTTTTAATTAACATCATTTTTTATTGATGCAAATTTTGTATCATTTTATAAATGATGTAAATTCTTAGAGTCACTATATATAAGAAAACTATGAAGTCTCTTTTTCATGGGAGCGATGTGGGACTTTGACAAATTAAGTAATTAATTAAATCGTTTTTTACAACTGATGCTTAATTTTTAATTAACATCATTTGTTATTGATGCAAATTTTGTATTATTTTATAAATAATGTATATTCTTAGAGTTGTATCAATTTTTGTTATAGTGATGCAAACGTTCTAGATTTGTATCAGTTTTAATGAAATAATGTCATATATATCAATAATAGCATCAATTATTGTAACTGATGTTAAATAATATTTTTGTATCGATTGTAAATAAGTGATTCAAATTAGTATCATTTAGTTTTTTGACACAAATTATGTAATGCAAATGAGTCTTTTTTTTTTTTTTTGTAGTGATGTTAATTAAGTGGCTCTCTGTCCTCTATGCTTATAGAGTATTCCCGAACAAGTGTTATGGTGGGATCTTCGATGCATAGTTTACATGGAAGGGAAGGCCAAAACGTCATTGCTCGTTCCATTGATCTTGGCATGTAACTAACTCTTTCTTTAGTCAGATTTTAACATTGGAGATAGTCATGTTCTTGGAGTCCTTAACCGCGAGAAGCAGCACGAATGTTGATAGCCTATTAGCCTTTGAGTTTAGGTTGAGCTTTAAAAGGCTTAGAGTTTGAATGGTTGCAGCGGTTAAGGCGGACAAATCCGTTTTCGGATTAGACCGCTTTTTATTTACCAATCATAAATTGTGTCTGTAGTAGTGCGGATTCAAAAAAAAAACTGATGGAGACTAATTACCGACCGCTCTTTTACATAGAAATAGAGTTGGTCTGCAGCGGTTTGTTGTCTATCCTAAAAATAGAACGGACTAAACCGCTGACGGATTTGTCCATCCCGACTACCATCACCATTCAAACCCTTAAATGTGGAACATGCTTTCTTGATAGTTCTTTTGATCCAGTGTTGCATTAGAACCACCAATTTTTTTTGTAAAAGCATGAAACGGCTGTGAAAGCATCCACCATGTGTTAATTGGACATTAGCCTGATATGTTGTCTTCTAATTGGGACAGATGCAACAACATAAGAATCATTGACCAGCGTCCATGTGACCACTCAAAAGAGCAAGGCACTGATAAACTTTCTCAGCTCATGGATGAGATCTGTCTTCAGCAAAGAAATGATACACTTTTTCATTCATCTCGATCCAACTGCATGCAGCCTGGTTTCTTTCTCAGTCCCACTTCTTTCATTTTCAGTGTGACTCATCTTTACCGTCCATAATAGTACTACATCCTTATAGTGTAATATCATTCTAACATTCTTCATAGTCTTGGAGATATGGATTCTCAAATTGATATTAAAAAAAAAAAAGAATCATGAATATTCTGCATGGAATTAGAAAATTTGCAACCTTAAGACTATTAAAACACAAATTGCAAACAAGTCGTTAGAATGACTACATGTATATATTGTTTTTTTTTTTTGTTGTCATCTTATTGATAACAGTTTCCAACCCATGATGAAACACAGATACAAAAGCATAACAATACAACCCAATACAAATACTTACAAGAGAAGCTCAAATGATAAATTTTGCCTTCGGGCGACAGCGCGGGATATCAATCTAGTATTGATTTAAATTACTAGCTAAATTTTTATGAATTATAGTTTAAATTAGAAATTAAATAAGATATGTCAAATTGCTTAAGAAAATTCAAAATTTTGATTGGATATGACAGATTTTGTCACCTTTTATGTATAGTCGGTACTCTTATGTGCATTCATCGAATCAAGTTCATAACAGAATTAGTGGTGATGAGAATATAGCAACCAAGGAGCGACTAGTCATTCCTATCGTGAAAGATGTTATTGGGCGGCCTTACAATTGTCACTCAGTGCCTTCAATTTATGCAGTCATGTATATGTACGTGGATATGGAACATTGTAAGAAAATCGTTGTTATTTACAATACATATATAATATTAGATAATTAATGATTGTAATATGTTCATCAGGGTTAGTTAAACCATATGGTGTGCTTGTTGTATTGTGTCCTTGGTGTAGAAGATGCATGTACAAAGTCCTTCCAGTCCAAACATGTCGATTAGGACCAGAGGGGGCGCGGCTTCGCATCTTCCTTGGTCATGATGATATGTATTTTTTGCATTTCATATACTTTCGAAGGCGTGGACAACTGGACATAGCAATGATGGTGACAATTGGTTGGATGTTTATATACTATCGGTACTTTTGTTCATGTAACTTTCTTGTCCGTTAGAAGATTTCTCACCAAAACATTTGGACACCATGGTATTAGGGCTCGTGTATGGTTGTGTAGGTGGAATAGGAGCCAACTCATATGGCTTTATTGTAATTCTTGCATGCTCCTTTATTTATTTGTTGAAGTAATGATGTTAGTGATGCGTCCGTACGTGAGAGTTGAAATTGTTTACCTCTCTGTCAAGTGTGTGAGAGGATTTACCATCATCAGTCTACTAATGAATTTATCACTAAATTAAAATCGAGCAGTATAAAGAGACTTGTAATTCTTAAAGGAGAAAACCTTTTTCTCTTCTCTAGTAATACTTTAACAGTAAAATATCCATAACGCTTTGATTTTTCTATATCAACGGAAGAAAAAACGTATAAAAGCCTGCAACTTTGAGTTTGTTTACATGATGATAAAGATTTGGATACAGTAAGATGAGATCGTGAAGGGTTTGGAAAGATTGACGGTAAGAAATTATTTGAATTGTATATTTTCCCTAAGTATGAATGCTAGTAATTTCTCAAGTTTCTAAAAACAGTCTTGGCTTCTTCTATTTTTGTGTGAGTCTTAAATTTGATTTCGGTTGCCTGATATATATGGTTAAGCGTAAACTTAAGCATCTTGTTGCTAAATGTCATGTAAATTAAGCGTAGGTGTTTTAAAGGTGATTCCCCTAAGTCTTTATATATGTTAGACATTTGCGTACTTAAGACTCCATCAGCTTTTGTTGTGTGATTTTGAGTCAAGTTGTATGAAATGGAAGTTGGTGCTTATTTTCTTCATCTAAGGCCCTCGGTGATTGGTCTCATCACTCGAGTTTGTAGAGATAAAAAGCAAAATCAGTGGAGTTCAAGCTAAAATGGAAGTGACAAGTCACAAGTGTATCTTCATGGATCTTCTTGTATTGCCTAGAGGATCAAGCACTTGCCGATACATAGTTTGTTTTACCGTTAAAAGAAATACTAATAATTTAGGTATAGTTCTATGACCAGATTGACACTAAGGGTATCTTCATGGATCTATTTATTGTTGAATTTGGATTTTGATTTTGTATAATTTCTATGATGATGTCTTTGTGTGTTGAATTTTAAGCCTGAACAATGAACACGCTTAAAACAAACCGACCAAATTTTGACTCATTGTTGTTCTTGCCCCTTGACCAAGGTAATTTACCAAATTTTTATTTATCGGCTCCAACAACAATCAGGTGGCATGTTTCATTTTCATTTTTTTTTCTCTAATTGTATTTGCTCTTTTTACCTAATTCAGAAGATCTTTTGCTTCTTCATCTTTCCTTGAAGTTTGTTTTTTAATCTATCTGCAAAGTTTGTTTTGATGTTTTGGTCTGTGTATGGAGTAAACTTTAACCTAAGGAAATCTACCGGTTCTGAACAATTTCATGAATAATTATGGGCCTTTATGCTAATTTTATGGGTTTTTTCACACCAATATCATACAACATTGGAGTTTTACTTTTTTCCACTGTTTTTTTTTTAAACTCTAGAAATCAGCCAATGAAAATTTACTCAATAGTTCTATTTTTTTTTTTTCAAAAGTAAAATCAATCAGCAGTTGTTAAAATAACATAAATACTCAGACAACAGTTGATTTTCCGTGAACCAATACACAAAAGTATATCCATATATATTTTTTTTAATGATAAAGAAGTATATTCATAGAAAATACTGCCACGCTACTTTATACCTACTTTTAATTTGTAACGTTGATTATAATTAGTAATATTTTCTTACTAAATTAGAGTAAATACGTTTCATTCTCTTATCAGAAAAGGATTAGGAAAACTTAAACGTGATGATGTTCCGTTTGAAAATAAAAAGGTTATGGAAAGGAATGACTTATCCGGTGCTGCACCGTCACACATGTGATTGTTGGTCACTACTCACTAGCTACGTGTCGACCACAGAATGGAACTTTTTTATCCAAAAGTTCTTATGGTTGGGCTCACTTATGGGCCCCGCGAGAACCGAACTCATCATGTGGTTCTTCGACCTTAGGTTCGGTCGCCGAATTGGAACTTCCCCTATAAAATTGGGAAGTGATCATCGAGTCTCTTGGTTGTGGTCTAGTAGTGATCCTTTGTTTAATTGTTTCCTTCGTCACGTTTTCATGCATAGGTCCATATGACTCATTACCACGTAGGTTCAGATCTAATGGCCTGGAACACGTATTTTTTAGTTCCACATGATTAGAAAGAAAGATACGGAGATCTTTTAGTCTATTTTTAGTATGTTACTGTTTTCTTATACACACTAGACGATTTGTTTTATGAAAAAAATCAGAAAAATGGTTTTGAAAATTCAAATATCCAACCTGTCAAAAACCATTTCTTTATTTACTACTATCAATACTTTGTTTTTATATCACGTCAAGAAAATAATTGAAAACAGAGAAAAAGATTTGGTGTTGCATGATTGTTGCCGACATATTGGGGATTTATTCATCCAACGAATACAAAAATTCAGTGTTTGTTGTTTTCTTATGCGTGTCTTTTTGGTCCCACTCTAAGACTACCGTCACAAGCGGTCATACACAGTCCCCATAACTGTCTCACTGACTAGTCCCTCCTCGAGTAATGTGAAAGCCGAAGCTTCATCGCCTCAGTGTCTAGATAATTGCCAATCGATCGGTTTCAAAAAAAATATCTTTTGATCAAACCGGAATATAGATTTACGATTCAATTGCGAATAAAGTGCGGTGCAGTTTAAATAATAACAAAATTCTCTAAATATATATATAGAAAATTTTTGTTATTATTTAAAATATACCATAATGTGCGGTTGGATCACTATTCAAAGCCATAATCATGGTGTAATAACGAAGTCAAACTAGACCAATCAACCCTTTTTTTATGAGCTGTCTATTGCATAAAATAACTCGTTTACAATAACATTCGAACAACCAATACTCTTTGAGATATTTGTGTGTGATTGATGATTATTTAATTCACTTTTTTGAAATAGTACACTCAATCGATGTTTAATCTTTATTGGATTATGTATGTCAGTATGTACCTTTATAGTTTCAATGATAGGTACATAACATGGCCCATTTCACATGTACAATAGTATATGCTTGTTTTTTGTATACAATATATATCAAACTGTTTATCTATACTTTACAACCCTTTATGTTAAACGTGTATAAATACGACCTACGTGTATTATACGAATTTTGCATGCTCACCATTGGATTTTTATCATTTTTTTTATTCATATTGGCTATTGCAAAGGAAGAATAAAGTTCGTATAAAGTAAACTAAACCAAACAAGAGAACCCCCACGAACCTTAACTGCACCAAAAGAACCAAACCTCGTGAAGAACCAAACCAAAAGAACAAAATACCAAAGGTCGAAAGATCAGCAAAAGCCTTCAATAGTGATCCAAGCATACAACATTTATCATTTATGCATATATTTTCCATCTTTACCAGTACAATAAGCTGAAAAGGGTTAAAGTAAATATTTTCTTTTTCAGGATTAATGTTTATTTATTTTGTATATTATTTGATACATTTCTTATACACAAATAAGTTATATATCTATTTAGCTTTTTCTAATACTTTATACAGTTTCTTATATATATTAATTTCATATTTAGGTGGAACGACTCGTCTTGTTGAATTATCTCCTTCAATGATTTTCGAACCTTTATAAATACTCATATTGAAAAAGAACTAATATAATTTTGTGAAAAAGACACGTTTTGGTATTTGTTTGAACATGTCAAAGATGATCACTTATTTTAATTCTATTTTCGAATTGCTCATCCTCTAATAAGTTAAGTTTTATATATTCTTAATTAAGGGATTTTAATTTCTTACTTGCTTGTATGTATTACTATTATCTTATTTGAAATAAATGTTTTTCTTTTAATATTTATCACATATATAGATCAATCAATATAATTATTTTGTTTGGCAAGGGTTATAAGCATATCTAATTCAGCATAACTCGTTTGATCATGCAAGAACAATGTTTTTATAGTAAACAGCCCTAAACAACATGATATTAACTTAGAGAAATATAAATTTATATTAATTGGATCATCCTACACCTTCTGGTTTTCTAAAGATGATTTTTTCGAATGTTCTACGCATATGAAATTCTACAATATCAAAGACATATCCCTTATATATTAAGTTATTATCCTACTATATTATTTGGGAAGTACATTTTAAATGTAACCTTAATTTTTGTAAGTAATTACATAGGTATGCCATTAGAAATAAAAATTTAAAGAGTAAATTAATTTATCTCTTTAAGGATTAAAAAGTCAAATACTAATTTAATTAATTAAATTTAATTAAAAAACGAAATACATTATTAATTTCCAAAAATAATAACCAATCAAAATCAACATATAAGATTTGATATCTAAATTTTAATTAATTTAATTTAATTAGAAAAATGAAATACATTATTAATTTCCAAAAAAGTAACCTATTAAAATCAACAAATTATATTTGATATCTAAATTATCATATTAATTTTTTATTAATTATTATAGTTCACTTCTCATCTTTATATGATCTATTTTTGCGGAAAAATAATATCATCATTATAAAAAACAAATTAGAGTTTTTTCGTATATGCCATAATTTGAATTTTTAAAAACGAATATAAACTGTTCAATACATGAAAAAATATTATAACGGGTGAAAAATAGATTTAAGAAAACTTTCTACTAAGTAACGGGTCATAATTTGAAATATTTATATTCAATTTCATACATATTATATTGAAAATTTATAATCTTATATACTACAATAATTAATAACATATTAGATGTGATTCAATTTTTAATACAAGCTGGAAAATCCTAGAATTGACGGGTTTAGATCGATATTAATACAAGATGGTATACTACAGGTGAAACTCTTAAATTAACAATCAAACTACAAGTGTATAATTTTAAACACTAAACAATATAGATAATATCAACAAAACATATACAACTCACAATTTACTATACATTTAAAATCAAATCAAATAATATCATATATTTTTAAATCATCTTTACAATAAAAAAATTTAGTTTAACTAAAATATAAGCCTACCTGCGGTATACTGCAGGTTAATATCTAGATTATAGGGCTTATTGGATCTAAAGAAGGATCATCAAAGATTTCCTAAACTGAAGCAAAATATACTGAATATTCAAATATCTATCTGTTACCAAATAATAAACAAATAAGTCAATTTAATATTTTATATACGAAATCAATTAAATCTTAATCACATAAAAATTAGCACAAAAAAAGTATTCAACAATTAAAAATTTATCAAATCTCTATGTTATATAAGTTTTAATACTATATTCGAATAAAGTGTAATATAGCTTTTCAATTTGTATTCTTTAACTAATTTAAGCTAACTAATATATTTGCTAATCTTATACCTATCAAAACCGACTATCGTTTCTTATCTCTATAGTATTTTTGCAAGACTTTTTTGGTGGATTTGTATAAAAGTGCATTCGGGTCATATGGTACATTCCCCTATTAAATAAATATGGTGCACTCTTATGTTATTAGCTAAAATGTTTAGATTAAAATTCAGAGTCATATCATTAACAAAATTAATATTAATAAAATAAATGACTTTTTGGCAAGACGGATTTGGAGGGACGGGTTTTTGAATCAACATTAATAAAAAAAGTAAAATATAATTAATTCACCGTTTTAATACGGGTTAAAGCTTTAATTTATTATTTTTAAGACCATTAATATTAAACATATCAAATCATCCTAATTTAGAAAAGATTATATAAAACCAAAAATGTTATGTGGTATGTATAATGTTACTGTATATAAAATTAAACTATAAAATATAAATGTATTAGAGAATGATACAATTTGCAAAACTTTTATATATAAAAAATAATTCTTAATTTAAAAAATTACTACATTAAAAAACAAATCACGGGACGGGTAAAGAAATTACAGAACGGGTTTTATTTTGTAATTGGGTTATATGGTGGATGTATTTGAATCAATATTTATAAAATTTTAAAATATTATTAATATGCTGTTTTAACAGGGGTTAAAACTTCAGTTTTTTAACAATTGTCTCATGGATTCGTGGTATAACGTTACTTAATAACAATTATAAACTGTAAAATATAAATATTTTATAAAAATAAAATTTGCAAATTTTAATATATATTACTTTCAAAAAATAAATCGTCCCGCGGTATACCGCGGATTAAAATCTAGTTCGTTTTATTCTTATAACATAGGGAAATGTAAACATTAGCATATAATTTATTGCTGCTAACAAGCGAAGCATGTTTTTGTAGTTTTTTTTTTTTTGAATGAAACAATCTTTTGTAGTTTACAGGTACCCCTTTGCTTGTAACTTCTAGCAATTTTTCTTTCTTTATTGTCTGAGTTTTGAAAATTATTAATTAGTGCAGTGCCTTCTACTAGACTTTACTAAAAGTTAAGAGAGCATTATTGTCAAGTCATTTCTATCGATTTCATGCTTTTTCTACCCATCTTATTTGGTCGGTAAACAAAATGCGTAGCCAAAATAATCTGTTTGATTAAAATCTCTTATATGTTTTTATCCTAATATAAATTCATTGTATCCGATACTTGATACAAAATCTGTTATGTAAAACTTCATTTAACATATAGTCAAGCAAAAGCAATAAACGATAACGCTTGTTACTCTTTGTGATACTTTCATACATTTTTTGTAATGCTATTTTCTTGGTGATATTAATATATTATAACTAGTTTCATTACTTTGTTTTTATTTTTGTGATTGATAACCTACTAATGGCAAACCTTTTAAGACAAAGCCAAGAACTCTAATTGGTGAGAGAAAGCTCTCTAAGTCTAAAAGTAATAGTAAACAAATGGTAACTTACAAAATTAACTTTACTCAAACTGACATATGCATAAATAAAGTGAAAGTTATAAATTTTAAATTTACCTAATTTTAAAGTGTTGATATTGACCTAATTTTTGTTCAGTTAGAAAGATAGTTGATAATATTTTAATCATATACGTATGTAATACATCAACTATGTTCACGTTCACGTACGTATTTAAATATTCACTTTCATAACAATACTTGAATATTTTACTCTAAATTGGTTTCGTTGACATGCGGGAATATAGTTATCACGATAATCATATGACGCAATTCCATTTAAAAGTATTAATATATTTCATAACAATGTTAAATAAATAATCAATGATAACATCATATATGTATGATTGGATTCCCCAACTATGGAATATGATTTTCTTTACTTGCTTGCCTAATTTTAATATCTTTTAACAACTCTCGGTTACCTAATTTTGTACCAATTATTATGATTTATGTTAATAGTTAACCACAAGAAAATTTTGTCTTCTGATTTGCGAAATTAGTTAACTTTGACTTCTGATTTGCGAAAAAATATCAGAAATATATAAGTGAAGAATTAAACAAATTTGATTAGTATTCTCGAAGAATTGTAATATTTACTGAATGTTTTGGATCTGTTTCATTTGACCCTTGATGTAACGATTGGGACATAGTCAGCCATCTCATAACCCATTTCATCATGTACCCAATTTTATTAAATATTTTTTTCTGACAATAATCTATCGTTTATGATCAAATCTTAACATCATTTAAAACTATTTAAGTTCTTTAAATTGTTATGGTCAATCGAGAAGATATATTTGTCTAATTATATCAAATATATCATGTAGCTGTCGTTCTTTAGTATAATCCCAAACAATATTGTTCTAAATCAAACAATTTTATTTTTCAATAATTTATTCAAAGAACCTACATTTTAAAAACATACATAAAATCAACAAAATATCGTGGAGAAATGTAATAATTGAAATTTAATGATTTTATATCAACCACAAAAGACCAAACCCAACAAAGACGATGTCGTGCTACTTCTTTGTCCTTTCTCCTGCCACAAGATAAAAAATGAACAGAGACAAACAACGTACCAGAAAAAAAAGTTTAACTATTCTTAAAAATAGTTTCAACTCCAATCCTTAATTGTTCCATTAAATGGATTCTGATATTTTTCTCTCGTCGCTCCATTAGCTACTTCTCCGGTGGATACTTTAGCCAGCTTTTCTCGAGCGTTTATCCTTACGTGCCATTTCAAAGGTCTAAATCTTTCTCTCTCTTTATACATGTAAGAAGAATATGATTGGTCTGTGACAAGATCTAAATGAAAGCTGAAGAGAAACCTTTCTTGGGTTCTGTCTTTTTTCCTTTCTACTTCTGAATCCAAGTAAACCAAGGTTTTTAGTTCTTGATATAAAAAGTAAAAAAAAAATTGTGTAAAATTGGTCGTCACTTTTTCACTTCGGGTGATATGAAGATTTTTGCTCCTTTGTCTCAAATTTAGAAATTTTTATCTTATCAAACTTATTTTTGAAGCAAATCTATGGAGATTAAGAGTGTTTGCTTCTTTTAGCCTTTTAGGTGTTCATATTAATATATAGTATTAAGCAACAACATGCTGAGAAAGTTCTCATTTTTTTTGTTTCTTGTTAGTTTTCCCTGAAAAAGCAAAAGAGAAGAATCTTGGAATCTTGCAACTTGTTTTACATTTCCTTATTAAGAAATATCTCTAGATGTGTTTTCTTTAAACAGAAACTCTCTTTCCCTTCAAGTCAAAATCATGTACATCAAAGATAAATCTTAGAAGCTTGTTTCAATGGAATTCCATGTCAGACTTATGAATATTCCACTTGAAGTTCAATTTTTGTTGTTGTTTTTCAAAGTGTCTAGATTCTCAACACTATGACTCATCTTCTTACTTTTAAGATTTAACCTCTGTTTTATGATCTCCTTGTAGCACTATCAAAGTTTCTAAAGAAGTTTTGGTTTCTTGTTTTTTAAGGATCATCTGAAGCTTAAGGAGAAAGTTTCTCGTTGTTGCTTGATATATTAATCTTTTGGGGTATTTAAAAGATGGGACATTTCTCATCGATGTTCAATGGATTAGCTCGATCATTTTCTATAAAGAAAGTGAAGAACAACAATGGAAACTGCGACGCAAAGGAAGCTGCTGATGAGATGGCAAGCGAGGCTAAGAAAAAAGAATTGATTCTGAAATCCTCTGGTTATGTTAATGTACAAGGATCTAATAATTTAGCCTCTCTTTTCTCCAAACGCGGCGAAAAAGGCGTTAATCAGGATTGTGCACTCGTTTGGGAGGTACAATAACATCATCTTGATTTATATAGTCCTTTATGTTATTTACCGCTTTATGAGTATGTTTATAGCTTCTCGTTGCGTCTTAAATTAAATATTTTCACAAGACTCTTATGAAAAAGTACTTATGCTTGTAAAAAGTCTCATTTATCTTTGGTAAACAGGGATTTGGGTGCCAAGAAGACATGATCTTCTGCGGGATATTCGATGGACACGGTCCATGGGGTCACTATGTAGCCAAACAAGTAAGAAACTCAATGCCTTTGTCGCTTCTTTGCAACTGGCAAAAGATTCTTGCTCAGGCCACTCTAGAACCCGAGCTCGACCTCGAAGGCTCTAATAAAAAAATCTCAAGATTCGACATATGGAAGCAATCCTATCTAAAAACGTGTGCAACGGTTGATCAAGAGCTTGAACATCACCGCAAGATCGATTCTTACTATAGCGGCACAACAGCTCTAACCATTGTGAGACAGGTAAAACTTAAAATGAATATTAGTTTCTTCCTATTGTTAGTAAACGTTTTTTGAGAATTTTTCTGTTCACTGATTAATGGTTTATTGGCGTATGTAGGGTGAAGTTATTTATGTAGCAAATGTAGGCGATTCAAGAGCGGTACTAGCCATGGAGTCGGATGAGGGAAGCTTGGTTGCGGTTCAGCTCACCCTCGATTTCAAACCGAATCTACCACGTTAGTTTTCTTAATCCCTCTTAAATTCCATAAGCATTTTTACCTTACTAGATCTCGGAAGTTTTAACTTCCGTCCTCTTAGAAATCAAAGAAGCAAACAAAATACAAATCTTATATGTATATTCTAGTGAATTCTTGACTCTTAATCTTGAATTTGGGTTGCTTTGAAAAACAAAACAGAGGAGAAGGAGCGGATAATTGGCTGCAAAGGGCGGGTTTTCTGTCTAGATGATGAGCCGGGAGTCCATCGTGTGTGGCAGCCAGACGCAGAAACACCGGGGCTCGCAATGTCAAGAGCATTCGGAGACTACTGTATTAAAGAGTATGGATTGGTCTCAGTCCCTGAAGTCACTCAAAGACACATCTCTACTAAAGACCACTTCATAATCTTGGCCAGTGATGGGGTAAATACTTATAAACCTTTACACAAACAAAATATACTCATCCACACTCTTAAAACGTTCAAAAAGTTATAAAAAGTCAATTTGAAAAAGAAAAGAAATAACCACATTTGAATAAGAGACTTGGTAATACCAAAAGAAAAGCAAATTGGAATATTGTTTATTTGATTTAGGAATTTTTAATCCGAATTTAGGTTTTCCTTGGTTTGAGTTTTTTGGTTTAATGAAAATTACTCATTGGTATATAAATCTATTATGAATCGACTTGAGTGGTTTTGGTTCGGCTTTGATGTTTAGGTAGATAGATTTTTAAAGTTCAAATGTATATAAATTTTGGTGTTTGTATACATTTTGGTTCGATTTGAATCGACTTGGTTTATCTTGGTTGTACAGTCTTAATTAAATTATTTATCGGCATCTTTAGTAATTAATCTTTTTATTTCTCTTTGGTTTGAATGTAAAAGATATGGGATGTGATCTCTAACCAAGAGGCTATAGAGATTGTCTCCTCAACGGCTGAGCGGCCTAAGGCGGCTAAGCGATTAGTAGAGCAAGCGGTTCGGGCTTGGAAGAAAAAGAGACGAGGATACTCCATGGATGATATGTCAGTCGTCTGCCTCTTCCTCCATTCTTCTTCATCGTCATCTCTATCACAACATCATCATGCCATGACGATTTTAAAGTAAAACTTTGTGTTGTAAATAGATCAGCGATGATGTTACATTTGTAACATTCCTTTTGAAATCCGAAATGCGTTTTTTTGGTCGAAGCCATCATGAGTTGATTTATCGTCTCAATGTCTCATTGTTCACATAAGTTGATACCAGGAAAAGGAACGGAACAACCGATTCCGAAGTGTATAATAATATACCACAAGATAAAAATCATAAAACAAAGTTTGATGGACAAAAGTAGATATCTAATGTTGGGTGTCTCCTTTTTAATTAATGGGCTTGGCCCAATTTGGTTTCGTTTCCATTGATGTAGTCATGTAGATGCATTATTTTGATCCTATATTTTCTAAACCAGCAAGTAACGTTTTTGTTCGACATCAAAAGCAATAGTAATCGTGAGTGGAATTGTCCAAATATCTATCTTCACAATTTTCTTTTGGTAGTTTAGTGTTTAAGATATATATCTTCACACTTGTTAGTGGCTATTGTTAGTGGCTATTGTATTTTACAACTATAAAGTTGTCAACATCAAAGAAGAAACAATGTTACATACAAAATGGGTAACATCAATGAAATTTCAGGGGTGAACAAGATCCCTTCTCCGTCGGTAGTGGTGTGATTTTGTCCCTTTCGATGTGTTTGCGGATCCAACATGTTGGAAGTAGAGATTCATTACTGTTTCTTTTGGTTGTGGACGTCGGCTGGTGTAACGGATTCTTCTCGTGGTTCAGCCGTCGTATCGGTCTCTGCAACTACGGCGGAAGTCGATGTGGAGAAGGTGGGTGGTGCCGAATCGCCATGATGGTTAATGATGGATCCTCCTGGATCTTGTTGCCTATAGCGGATTCAATGTGTTTGGGTTTCCGATTGAGCCATCAACCTCTAACACCACCGTGATCTGCTTCCTCCTGGCCGAATTGAAGGTTTTTTGTTAGGTAAATCAAAGATTCGCCGGATTGAAAAGGAGGGGTTATGCTTGAGATTGTCGACTTGCTAGGTTCGGGAGCTGACAACGGCGTGTCGTGATGTCGGAGGGTTGACCATACCAAGAGATCTGTGGTGGGAACAGTTGATCAAGGGAAAAGGAACAGAATCGGGAGTCGGATGCTTCATCTCTGTTTACTAGATACTTCGATCCGCTGCAAAGCTGTGGTTCTTGCATCCGCCGGTGCCAATGGTCGGACTCTCTGCGCCACAGTGTCACCAGGGCAAGATCCTCTTTTCCGATAATTTTTTTCTGATTTGCCTTTATCTTTGTTTTTCATTGTAAACCAAAGCCCAATCCCAAATTTGTGGGTATCTAATTTTAATACAAGGCAGATAATAGAAAGAAAAAAAAAAGAAAAAAAAAAGTAATGAAGTAAGAGTGTAGTTGACACACAAACACAAAATGGTCAGAAAAGTATGATCAATTATGAAAATAGCACAATAAAATGAAGGGTATTGTATGATTAAACATTTTACACATGTCTTACGCGAATGTGTACTTCTATTACCTTTTATTGACGATTTTGCCCTTTTCAAATTAATTAAAAATTAAATTTGGGTCTAGAATTTCTTTCCGCAATCAATTTTGAGGTTCCTCCAATTGATGAGATTGTTTCTTTGATTTTTTTTTTTTTAAATTATTAATCTGAGATTGTTTCTTTGATTGAATCGATTAATTCAATTTTTTAACGTAATGGAAGACATCGGACAAGATCTCCGCTTACAACAACGGAACGACGACAATATATAAGCTTCGGCAACAGCAATGTTGGGCGGCGGTGAGAAGTGATGGTCATGACTCACGTATCATGATAAACGAGCTCGAAGAAGACAATGATAAGATCTCAAATTTTTATTTCGTAATTGGTTCATCCGTTTTTTATATCTCAAACGGTTCATTTAATTATTTTGTTTGAGTTTTAGTATCATTCCTTAGGGTTTAGTGTTTGTAATCAAAAAAGAATTTTCTCAAGAACAAAATTAAAATTTTCTGGAAATATGAAGAAGAAAAGGAAGGGATGAAGAGGAAGAGAAGGAAACGATGAAGAGTGAACTTCAGGGCAAAAAGACTTTTAATAGGCCAAAAATGCCTAGGATTGTAAGCCCAATTGAAATATGCATTTTTTATAATTTTTGGCCCAAAATATGCCTAAATTTATAATAACCCTCAAAAAAGTAAGTTGTGAATCAACAATATCCATATAGTTGGAAATTTATCCAAACACTGTAACAGATACACTCACTTTAAAGCTTTGACCATAGCTTAGGTGATTAGAGTTTGGAAATGAAACAACAGCATCACTAATCACTTTAGTTGAAAAATTATGAAAGACTGTAACAAATGCATTTACTTTAATCTTAACCAAAGTTTGTTGTTAGAGTTTGCAAAATGAAACAACACTCAAGTTTAAAAAAATAACACAATATTAATTAAACATATTTGAATATATATTTAAACTAGCATTATGCCCGTGCTAAGCACGGACGTGGTACTTTGTTTTACTAATTGAAAATTATATTAACTACTGAATTTTTCGAAGAACATTTAAATGAAAAAGAAAAAAAACGACAACTAATTGGTATAAGAATAAATACAGATGTAAAACAATCTCAGTCTTATCTCTTCTCTTCAATTGTTAGTTTATCATCGCCGATTGTGTCTTTGTGATAGGAAACATGGTGGTTGGTCTAGAGATTTCACCCTTATAAACGGATTAAATGGCCTGATAAATATGTTTGAGAAACCTTAACGATGGAGCCAAAGTGCATACTCTTTTCACCTATAACTTTCTCCAAGAGCTTTTTATCTACCTTGTTGCTGCCCAAAAAACACCAACTCAGAATATTATTGCATAGAATCAGAATCACATCACTTTTTACTTTATAATCAAATATAACAGGTATCTATGAGAAATTTCATCTCACCACACTAATTCTGATCCAGTTCATGTTGCATTGCTTTTGTGACACATAGTGAACCCGTTGCCATTTTCCATAATGATTCTCAAACCTAAATCATGCAAATAATCTTATTCCACCCTTAGAAATAAATAAACTTTGTAGATAGTTTAAGTTATTATCAAGTCACTGGTTAATATACATACCACATGTATAAGGATACAAACAATTACAAACGCTGCAAGTCTCCATGAACTCACCCACTTAACAACAATTAGAGTTGGAACGGAAGAAAGATTCTGCAGAATTAGCTACTGTAACGTCTGCAAATTTTGCAAGAAAATAGAAAGAACTGGACATTTCAAAGTGAACAAAAAAAAACTTTACTTGAACCAAGAAAATGTCAGGTACTGGTCTTTAGCTTTAAGGAAAAGAAACCGGAGAAGCATTGTAAATTGAATAAATGCCTTGAGCGAGAGAGTTACCTGATAAAGTATCTTTAGAAAGTGCTGAATCAATCGAGGCTGGGCCTGTTTTAAAAAAAAACAAAACAAAACAGAAACAGCTGATCATGAATCTACATACATTCTAGTAGTTTAGGAGTAAGATTTGATCGTAGCATACCATAGTATGGATGTGGATTGATGGGTGTATTCATGGCAAAAGATGTGGTGCTTGTATGGCTTCTTTTCTATTGTGCTGTCACTAACTCAAACGCGTAATCAAATATGTGATCAACGATTAGTGAAAACCAAACAAAATAAATGACAGTTACCTCACGATCTAACAATTTAGCATTCACAATTTGCTCCGCAGAATTGTTCGTTTCCCGTTCTTCTTTCCCATAAAGCCAGGACATTGAATCCCATGTATTCGATGTGCCCAACTTCTACATGAAAGTAGTCAGCTTTAGAGATAGTATGTGAAGGAGACTGAAATATTTTCCATCTTATTTCTCTCTTAATGTTGTGATTACATTAGACTCTCCAATATAGTCTCTAGATTAGGTTAAGCTAGGTCCTCACTCTCTAGACATTCAAACCTATTAGTCAAGATTAGGTCTTGACTTGGACAGCTGGAATTGCTTTCATCTTTTAGCAATTTCCTTGAAGCTTCCTTAATTTTGTCTTCTTGTTTTGCAGGTGACCGTTGCTCTTGGATGGGCTAAATGGGCTGCTTTTCTGCTTTGGGCCTCCAGACCATGTTATTGGGCTTGGTCATCTGATTTGGTAGAGCTGACTCAACGACACCGTATTGAGTTGTGTCTGAAGCTGAATTAGGTCTTTTGTCTTCTTCACCTTTTTCAGTCTTCTCGATCTCTTTCCCAAACATTCTTGTTTCTTCTAGCTTGTCTCCATTGATAGTCCCCCTCAAATTTGGAGTGGGTGGAACATCTACGCCAAGTTTGAATCGAAGAGAAGAGAAAGGACCGTGAGGCAGAGATTTGGTGAAGATGTCTGCGATCTGAAACTGGTTCGAGATGTGAGTGACCCGAAGAGTTCCCAGAGCAACCTGTTCCCGAACGTAGTGGTAATGATTGGCAAAGTGCTTACTCTTCTTGTGGAAAGTCGGATTCGCAGTGAGGTAAACAGAGGAGAGATTATCCCCGTATAGTTCTGGTGTTTGATGAAGAGGAATACCGAGTTCTTTCAGAATCTTGCATAGCCAGGTAATTTCCGAAGCTGCTTCTGATAGAGCTCTATATTCTGCTTCTGTAGAACTTTTAGCAACAGTTGGTTGTTTCTGTGACTGCCAGGAGATAATGTTGTTTCCAAGGAAGGTACAGAACCCACCAGTCGATCTGCTTGTTGTTTCACAACCTCCATAGTCACTGTCGCTATAAGCTCTCAAGGTACAGTCTGTCTCCTTGTTAAAAGAAATTCCCATGGTTACAGTTCCTTTTATGTACCCGATGATTCGTTTCAGGAGATTGAAGTCTGCAACGGTAGGCATGTGCATCTTTTGGCACACATAATTCACAGCGAATTGTATATCAGGTCTAGTCAAGGTAAGATACTGAAGCTTTCCTGCCAAACTTCTGAAATATGTTGGGTTTTCAAATTGTTGGTCTTGATGAGATACCTTGTTTAATTGTAGAGCCAGGGGTGTTGGCATGGGAGCACAGTCAAGCATACCAGCTACAGCAAGGAGGTCCTCTGCGTACTTCTGTTGCGAGAGAAACAGTCCCCCTGAATGGAATTGCGCCTGTATACCAAGAAAATAGTGTAGCTGACCCATGTCTTTCATTCTGAAGCGTTTACTGAGTTCCACAAGGAGAGTAGCTAAGGTATCTGAGCTATTTCCCGTGATTGCCATATCATCAACATAAAGAAGAAGCATGATTATATCTTTTCCTTTTATGTAGATGAAGAGAGAAGGGTCAGACATACTGCAGATGAAGCCAAACTCCAAAAGATAAGTGCTGAACTTGTCAAACCATGCTCTTGGTGACTGTTTTAATCCATAGAGTGATTTGTATAAGTGACAGACATGATCTCTTTTTGCAGGATCAATAAACCCAGCAGGTTGTGTCATATAGACGGTTTCTGTGAGATCACCATGGAGGAAGGCGTTTTTCACATCCATTTGCTTGATTTCCCAACCCATGATTGTTGCCACATGAAGAATAGTCCTTACAGTAGCAGTTCTTACTACAGGGCTGTAAGTTTCAAGGTAATCAATTCCTTCTTCTTGATCAAATCCTTTAGCAACTAACCTGGCCTTTAATTTATCCAGAGATCCATCTGCATTGAGCTTGGTTCTGAAGACCCATTTACTGCCCAACACGTGCATATCTGGAGAATAAGGTACAAGAGACCATGTTCCTGCTTCTTGACAGTTTCCATACTCTTCATGCATCGCTTTATTCCATCCTTCATCTTTTAAGGCAGAAGTTACTGTTTTTGGTTCAGGATATTTGACTCTCGAAGTAAGAAGAGCATACTTGGGATTTAGTTTTCTAATTCCCACCTGAGATCTTGTAACCATGTGATGTCTTTGAGACTGTCTAACAGATGATACAGTAGGTACTGATAATCCTCTATTTTCTGTAGTTGTTTCTGTTGTTGTTGCTGATGACTGACTTGTTGTAGCTGTTTCTGTTGTTGCAGATGTCACTACATTTGCCAAGCTAGGTGATGATACTAAAGAGCTGTTGCCTATAGGAACAGGATCAATGCCTGCCGTACACCCAGAACTCCCAGTATCACCACTAGTTGGAAAAGTAGCAGGAATAGGTATTGCTGAAGCTTCTATGTCGATCTGAGCATATACTTTCTGATTCTGGTCTGAACTAACTGTTGTTTCTGATGTCTGAGGTTGAAAACTCTTTTGCCAAGCCATGCGAAGTGGAGTAGTGATGAACTGTGGGGAAGCCGATACCTTATGGAATGGGAAGTCCTCCTCATCGAATAGCACATGACGACTGATGTAAACTCGACCTGTTGAAATCAGTAAGCATCTGTATCCCTTATACTTTTCATTATATCCAAGAAACACACACTTCAGAGACCTTGGATCAAATTTGTTCTTTGCATAATCTCTTAATGTAGGATAACAGCTACATCCAAAGACTCTGAGAGAAGTATAATCTGGTTTCTGACCAAATAATACCTCATAGGGACTTTTGTTGTCTGACAGAACTGAAGAAGGCAGGAGATTAATGAGGAAGTTTGCTGTGAAGAATCCTTCAACCCAGTATCTCATTGGCATGCGGCTGTGACACATCATTGCCAATCCCAATTCAATAAGGTGCCTATGCTTTCTTTCTGCCAAACCATTCTGTTGTGGTGTATAAGGACAGGAGATTAACTGTTGGATTCCATGTTGATGCAAATGATTCACAAAGTTGAGGCTAGTGAACTCTCCACCTCCATCACATTGAAAACTTCCAATTTTGCTGTGAAACTGATTTTCTACTAAAGCTTGAAACTTATGGAATATTGGTAGAAAATCTGATTTATTCTTTAGAGGGTAAAACCAACAGAATCTAGAGTAGTTGTCTACAAAGATAACATAAAAACTGAAGCCTTGTACTGACTTCACTGGTGCAGGTCTCCATAGATCACAGTGTATCTTCTGAGAGGCCTTGAAGTAGTAGAACAAGAGCTTGAGAAAGGTAACCTTGAGCTTTTACCAAACTGACATGCTTCACAGATGCCTTTGGAGCTTTTGTTGATATTAACAGCTTTGTTCTTGTGCAAATACTGAAGGACTTCTTGATTTGGATGTCCTAGTCTCATATGCCAGATATCTTCAGACATAGTTTGTTGACGAGAGGAATAAAAGGCATGAACTGGTGAATCCTTCAGAACATACAAGCCATTACTGTTGTTTCCCTGAGCCAGAAGCCTCTTTGTTGCCTTATCAGTCACACAGACATAATCACAGTCAAAATTAATGGAGCATGGATAATCCCTTGTAAGTTTCGAAACAGACAATAGAGATTTTCCAATGTTAGGACAAACCAAAACATCTTTAAGAGGTAATATACCTGAGCTTCCTGGTAGGGTAGTTGATCCAGTGTGAGTGATAGGCAGAAAATCTCCATTTCCCACCATGACTGCATCTGATCCTCCATATGGTTGTGACTGTTGCAGGTTTTGATGAGAGCTTGTAATGTGAGCTGTTGCACCGCTGTCTCCTACCCATTCATTTCCATTGTGGTCAGTCACATCAGTAATTCTCATTGCAGTCAAGGTAGCAGGGAGTTCCTCATACTGATAGCTGTTATTAAAACGATGCCAACACTTCAAAGCTGGATGACCTGGTTTTCCACAAATTTGACACATGATTCTGTTTTCTGTGTTGTTGGAACCCGGAGAACTTGAGCCTGAAGTGATTTGCTGTGGAAAGCCTCTGCCTTTGGTTGAGTATTGCCCTCCTTTGCCTTGATTACCACCAGGTTTCCCATTGAAGCTTCCTCTTCCTTTGCCTGAATAGTTTGCATAAAAGGCCATATGTGGTGAAACTTCCATGCATGTGTTGTAGCTAGCAAGCCTATCCGCAAAACCAGTTAACCGAGGGATAATAGATTCAAAGGTAGGCTGAGGTTCAAGATCCATAGACCCTTCGATTGAAGTTTTTATTGGCTCATAGTCTCTGCCAAGACCATGTAATGCAGCAAAAATCTTCATTTTCTCACTAACAGGACTACCAATAGCAGTAAGTTGTTCACAGATTCTTTTAATCTCCTTAAGATAATCATCCATCGATTTATCTAACTTCTCTATAACTTGCAGTTTTCTTTGCAGCTCAAAGAGACGAGACGAAGATACCTTGTTAAAGTGCAGAGCTAGAGTAGTCCAAACATCCTGAGCCGTGGTGGTGTGGACAACCTCTCGCAGAATATCTTCAGACAGAGAGCCTAGAAGCCAAGCTCGCACCACTTGATCCGACCTCAGCCATGCTTGATAGTCTGGATTCGGAACCTCTGTGGTGAGACCATCAATGTGAGTCAGAGTGTTGTCGACTGGAGGAGGTTTAATAGCACCATTGACAAACCCCAGGAGACTTTGGCCAGAGAGAAAGGATTCAAACTGTGTCTTCCAAAGAAGGTAATTTCTTTCATTTAGTTGGACTGTAACACAGTTTGAGATATGTAGAACCGGATGAGAATAGAGCTGGATTGATGAATCCATGGCTCTGATACCATGAAAGTAGTAAGCTTTAGAGATAGTATGTGAAGGAGACTGAAATATTTTCCATCTTATTTCTCTCTTAATGTTGTGATTACATTAGACTCTCTTATATAGTCTCTAGATTAGGTTAAGCTAGGTCCTCACTCTCTAGACATTCAAACCTATTAGTCAAGATTAGGTCTTGACTTGGACAGCTGGAATTGCTTTCATCTTTTAGCAATTTCCTTGAAGCTTCCTTAATTTTGTCTTCTTGTTTTGCAGGTGACCGTTGCTCTTGGATGGGCTAAATGGGCTGCTTTTCTGCTTTGGGCCTCCAGACCATGTTATTGGGCTTGGTCATCTGATTTGGTAGAGCTGACTCAACGACACCGTATTGAGTTGTGTCTGAAGCTGAATTAGGTCTTTTGTCTTCTTCACCTTTTTCAGTCTTCTCAATCTCTTTCCCAAACATTCTTGTTTCTTCTAGCTTGTCTCCATTGATACTACAACATCAATATATTCACAATTTATATCTAAATGATACTAAAATTGAGACCCAGAACAACAAATGCAGAACGAAGAGATATACAAATCTTGAATGATACAAATTTGATACCTTAAAAATATATGCAGCGACATAATTTGATTTTAAAAGCTAGAATCACTCTCGTTCTCGTGTTTCATCATTGCTGGCTGCAATTCACTCTGTTATTGTGTTTTAGAATGCTTCTGTTATCGTGTTTCAGAATAACTCTGTTCTCGTTCTCTTCTTGATCAGCAATGATGAGAAATTTTGATTTGATGAAGAAAAGTGGGCGAAAAATGGTAGAATAGTATATTTCAGCGACCAACTTTACGCCAAGAAAGTAAACTAATTGCAAAGAAGATGAAACCGTATAAATAAGGTGATCAATCAATTGCAAGAAGGAAACAGTTTCTTCTTCTTTGCTAATTAGTTTGCAACTGTTGTAGTCATGGAGATCGTGGAAGAGTAAAAATAAAAGTTTTTAGGAATGCAAATATTAACATATTGTGTGAAAGTAAAACATCAAAAATTGAGACTTATGCCAGATGTCAAAAGGAGAATACATCAGTTATTGAAAAATTGACTGTCGATTTAGTATAATTAGATAGCATATTTTATTATATTAGTTTTAAACTCACCCATAACAAAATATAACAACATCCCACAAACACACATATTTTCAACTCTTATACCAATCAAATAAATATTTTTATAGCTCTTAAAACAGCAACCATTGCTACCAAAAGATCTTGCATTTGCACCTATCTATTAACCAATCAAATCCTAAAATTGCCTAAGTTGTGAGGCTACAATGGCAAAGGCCAAATGTGATGGTTAACTAGCGGGTTTAATCCGATTAATCTATTTAATTCAGTCAACCAACGGTACAAAATCGGCGCTGCGAGGACAAGAACCTAAATCAATAGATGATGACTCTAACCTAAACACATAATATGGTGACAAAAAAATGGCAAGTAGAGAACATATGTACTATATTCGATTGCAAATTGGAGCAGTAGACCAAAATCAACATATAGGTGGACATATATAATGTATGGTAATTAATTACTTTGAAAATTTTACATGGACCATAATATTTGAGGTGACACATTAGCATAGATTCATATTCTTTGTTTGGAAAGACAATGAACTCATATTTGCATTTGATGTCATCATATGAACAAAATCTACATATTCGATGTACTCTAAGACCAACAAAATGTGATCATCATCATCATAAGTTTCCCTATATAAAATCCCCACAACTCTTCACCTTGTTCCAAAACAATCAATGTTATATATCATACGAAAGGAAACACATCATCATATCCACGCTCGTATATCTCCACGGTTCATAATCTTCTTTATATATTTTTTCAAAAATCTATCGCAAATTAAGATTTTTTATAATAAATAACAAAGAGAGGATAGACGGATAAACAATCTTGGCCCATTGGTTCTCTACAAGCCTCACTGTCTAAGGTCAATGAAATGAAGTCAACGAAGTAGAAGAACGTGAGAAGCGAGAATCTCGCAACTTGTAGATCAAGGTACGTCTTTCACCTTTGTCGTCATCTTTTTTTCTAGGCTCACTTCGGGTAGATCTTATTCTGGTCAGGTATATCACAACCAATAATATACAATAAACTATATATATATATGTTTTAACATCTAATCTATGGATACACTATATGATTTTTAAAACTTAAATACGCATTCCCTCGGACCAGTCTATATGTTACATATGGCTCTTTTTATGCTGTCCCTAAGAGACTCAACTCGCAAAACATTTCAAGATGTTTTCTAAAATAAAGTTTATGTCATTCGTTTCTAAGAAAAAAAAAGCAATTTTTCGTTCTTTATGCACATACATTAATTGTTGAACACATACATGAACTTGAGATAATCAAATATTTTTTCAAGGATACATTAACATATCTTTTTAGTCTTTTTAGCAACCTGAACGTATCAATGAAAATAAAACCATATATTAGAAGTATTTTTGGAATCTCTCAAGATTTTTGGTGAAAATAAAACATATCAATTGTTTATAACTTTTCATACTCCTTTTTTTTGTTACTATATTAAAACATGAAAGGCTATTCAAATCAACGAAATTTAAAGTGTAGTTGATTGAAACGCAACCTTTTAAGGTTGGAGTGGTTGAAACATTAACTTACATGAACGTAAAATCGAATATTGACCTGAGGCTGAAAATCGAATAAGAGACAGGAAAGTGCCAACTAATCGCATATTAATTTCCCAGATATCATCCGTTCAATCATTATTTAAATATTTTAGTGATAAACTAGATATTGAAAAAGTCTCAACCAGTCACCTTTTCATGAGTGACATTATAAACCAAGATATATATTGAGCATCGTATAAATGGCCAGCCTATATTACCTGTACAAAAATTATAAATATAAGACAACTATATAAAAGTTAAAGATATATATTAAACGTACGGACTATCTTATTCTTGAGATTAAGTGTGTATTGACAGGTGGTGGAACAAATATGAGTTTTAATTAGTTTCTCTAATTAATATATAAACTCATATTTAGTTCTATCTCCTGTTGAAGCACACATTAATTTAAATAAGATTTTCAATAGTAGACTAGCAGCCACATAGATATATATGTATATAATACAAATAAAGTTACAGGCGTCTTAATAAAATTTGAAGGATAATGAATTTATTTTTTAGGATAAATACAAACTTAGTAGTCATTAGCAACATATGTGACTAATGAATAAACTTAAAGATCAGTCCACAAATTTATTTTATCAGTAATAAATAACAAATGAGAAGCGATTTATACTGATATGTAAAGATTTTGTGCAAAATGAAACTTAAAAATCGTCTATTAAAGTTTAAAAAATGTAAATCAATCCTATGAAATTCAAAATAATAAGCAATATATCATATTTTTATAATTTTATATATATTGTAACCATTTTCACGATCATATATATTTGTTTTTAAGATATTGTTGAACTCTTCATCTTAAGGGGTTCAATTTGATATATTATCTATCAAAAATTTAAAATTTGATAATAGTAAAATAAAAGTATATTACGTATTATTTTAAACTTCATAAGATTATTTTATATTTTTTGAGGTGAAAAATAAAAATTGCCAGACAAATTTAAGAGTTTTTTCAATAATTATGCTAACGTATTACGAAAAAGAAGTATATCTACATTTTAAATTTTCAACAATCCAGATAGAAGTTTGGTTACGTATGCATGTCTGTCTAAAGAAAATGTCAAACTTCTGACGATCCGATCCGTACACGAAGTACATAAATTTGAGTATGTAAATATTTAAGTTTTAAAACTGAGAAAAGTATTAATTACTTTTGTTAGAACTTATCAATAATAGGTGCATGCAATAAATAGTAAATATAAAACTTTCTAACCTTATCTTAATACTTCAACGAAACATCCCAACGTGAAAGCATGGTCTATGCTGTTACTTGTGACGTTGCAAATGCAAACTTTCCAACAAAATTTTCAGATTAAATTTAAAATATTTATTAATTATTGTTTACGTAATTTTACCTTTTATATATGAAAAATACAAAATCTTTATATAAAATCCAATATAAAATATAATATAAGTATATAACTCATTTTTATAATTTTATATACGTTTTCACCATTATATATATTTATTTTTAAAAATTTTAAAAATATAACTAAATTTTTTATCTCGAAAATTTTGATTTGATATATTATTTATTAAAATTTTATAATAATAATAATAAAAAAAGATTATATTATATATTATTTTAAATTATAAAATTATTTTGTACTTTTTAGACGTACATATATATATATAAAATTATAAAAATAAACGTCTTTGAGGTTTTTTTTTTCACAAAACTTTTTTAGATAACTGTTTACACGACATCGTTTTTAAAATAGCAATTTGTGATCTGCCACGACGATGTCGCGTACTATCCACGTCAGACAAACGAATATGATTTCTTCAATATATTTATTTTTTAATATATGCTTTTTTGGACAAACTAATATTTTCGATTTTTATCATATAGTTTTGGGTCAAACAGATAGGTACGGTCGATGCACGTTACGTGGGTCCCGCAAGTGGTGCAGACCTAACTTCGGTACAGTTATGTAATAATCACCTGCTCCAAATCCTCTGCTCCTAACAATAAAGCCTCCATAACTAACCACTAATATATATCCACGTGGATAATTAACCACGCGTAAAGATCTCAAACTCCAAAAACCAAACACATTGTTTCCGTACTAGTAAGATTAGGGGTGTTTTCGTCATTTCGTGTTATTCCTGTCACGCTTCTTTCTTCTTCTTCGTCTTCCTCATTTTTTTCTTCTCCTTTATATATCAGAAAAAATAAAAATTTAGAGAGAGGTTCGGTTTTGTTTTTTCCCACCGGAAAGTCTCCGACTAATCGGCGTGATGAACCCGAAACTGCAAACCGTTAACCCAATTCGGATCTTAGAAAAACCGGTTCACCACTCTCTACTCTATCTCCGAGCTGTGTTTCTCTTTATTCCGACTTAAAAAAAAAGCTTCAAATTTTTCCGATTTCGAATCCATTAGAGAAAACACATTTCTTTCTCCTTAAAAAGTTTCTTTTTGTTGTTGTTGTGTGTTTATTTCTGGTTCTGTTGCAAAAATGTCGACGTCACCATCAATTTTATCCGTTTTGTCGGAAGATCTTCTTGTCCGAGTCTACGAATGTCTAGACCCACCGTGTCGGAAAACATGGCGTTTAATCAGCAAAGACTTCCTCCGAGTCGACTCATTGACTCGTACCACGATCCGAATCCTCCGGGTCGAATTTCTCCCGACGCTTCTCTTCAAATACCCAAACCTCTCTTCCCTCGACCTCTCCGTCTGTCCAAAACTCGACGACGATGTCGTTTTACGTTTAGCATTAGACGGCGCCATTTCAACGTTAGGCATTAAGTCACTGAACTTAAGCCGTTCCACCGCAGTTCGAGCTAGAGGACTTGAGACGTTGGCGCGTATGTGTCACGCTTTAGAGCGCGTCGACGTGTCTCATTGCTGGGGATTCGGCGATAGAGAAGCGGCTGCGTTGTCGTCTGCGACGGGGCTGAGAGAGCTGAAGATGGATAAGTGTTTGAGCTTAAGCGATGTTGGATTAGCGAGGATTGTTGTTGGATGTAGTAATCTGAATAAGATTAGCTTGAAATGGTGTATGGAGATCTCTGATCTTGGTATTGATCTTCTTTGTAAGATTTGCAAAGGATTGAAATCTCTAGATGTCTCTTATCTTAAGGTAAATGTCATAAATTTGAAAACTTTATGGAGATTGGATTCAAAGTTTCTACCTTTGTAGTGATTGATGTGAGATTTGTTTGTGAATTTGATTCAGATCACAAATGATTCGATCCGGTCTATAGCGTTGCTGGTAAAGCTTGAGGTTTTAGATATGGTAAGTTGTCCTTTGATAGATGATGGTGGGTTACAGTTTCTAGAGAATGGTTCTCCTTCATTACAGGTACTTACTTTGCCTTCTTCACACACTAAGCTTTTATGGATTCAATATTCGATTTTTGAAATGTTTAAGTGCTATAAACAGGAGGTTGATGTCACTAGGTGTGACCGTGTGAGTTTGTCTGGCTTGATCTCTATAGTCAGAGGCCATCCTGATATTCAACTTCTTAAAGCCAGTCACTGTGTATCGGTAAGTTTGCGATTGAGACCTTGAATTAGTCTAGTTACTCGATAGTGTTCTCTGCTAATCTTTGTGATTCACAGGAAGTCTCTGGTAGCTTCTTAAAGTACATCAAAGGTTTGAAGCATCTCAAGACTATATGGATTGATGGAGCTCATGTTTCTGATTCCTCTCTTGTAAGTTTAAGCTCTAGCTGTAGATCTTTAATGGAGATTGGACTGAGCAGATGTGTTGATGTGACGGATATTGGGATGATAAGTCTTGCACGCAACTGCTTAAACCTGAAAACATTAAATCTGGCGTGTTGCGGATTCGTGACGGATGTAGCCATCTCTGCTGTAGCTCAGTCTTGCCGGAATCTAGGGACTTTAAAGTTAGAGTCTTGTCATTTGATAACTGAGAAAGGTCTTCAATCGCTTGGATGTTACTCCATGCTTGTTCAAGAACTTGATCTTACTGACTGTTATGGTGTAAATGACAGAGGTAATAGAAAGATATATGTGAACTCAAACCTCCGTTTGTGTTTTAGATATTGTCATCTTTGGTATCTTACGGTTTTTTGTTCCGTTGGGACCGCAGGGCTAGAATATATCTCGAAGTGTTCGAATCTTCAAAGATTGAAACTTGGACTCTGCACAAATATCTCAGACAAAGGGATTTTCCATATTGGTTCCAAATGTTCGAAGCTTCTAGAACTTGATCTATACCGGTACACTTTCTTGGTGGATTCTTGATGAAAAATGTGCAAGACATGTTTCGTTTTCTTACTGATTTCTGGTTTTTGAGTGCAGCTGTGCCGGTTTTGGAGATGATGGTTTAGCAGCTTTATCTCGAGGTTGCAAGAGCTTGAACCGACTCATTCTATCATACTGCTGTGAACTAACTGACACCGGGGTTGAACAAATCCGGCAGCTAGAACTTCTAAGTCACCTCGAACTTCGAGGGCTAAAGAATATAACCGGTGTTGGTTTAGCAGCCATTGCGTCCGGCTGCAAGAAATTGGGTTACTTGGACGTTAAACTCTGCGAGAATATTGATGATTCGGGTTTTTGGGCGCTCGCTTACTTCTCGAAAAACCTACGACAGGTACAAAAAATAACATTTATAGATGGAGATCTGGAAGCATCTATTGGAAACATGTTTGATTCTTGTGTTGTGTGTTTTGTTTGGCAGATAAACTTGTGCAATTGCTCGGTGTCTGATACGGCTCTATGCATGTTGATGAGCAATCTGAGTCGGGTTCAAGACGTTGACTTAGTTCATCTGAGCCGTGTGACTGTAGAAGGGTTTGAGTTTGCTCTAAGAGCCTGTTGCAATAGGCTCAAGAAGCTTAAACTTCTCGCACCTCTCAGATTCTTGCTCTCATCGGAATTGCTCGAGACGCTTCATGCTCGTGGTTGCCGCATTAGATGGGACTGAAAACATAAAGAACAACGCGGTTTCTTGTGTTGGTTAGTTTATACTGTTGTAGGTTTTTGATGTTTATAATCTCAATGTTAAAAATCAGTGAAACTTTAGTAGCGGTTTGTTTTGGATCCATATAAATGAATCGGTTTAAGTGAATTGCTGCGGTAAAATATTTTGCTATAACCGGTAAAAAAGATCGGACAACGCTTAAGTAATGATTTCTAGTTAGAAAGTTGTTGATGTGTAATAGATCTATGTGATGAACTGATGATCATATGTTTTTGAAGTCTAACAGAAAGCTAAACCAATCAGATGCAACATGTAACTCCTTTGTGTTCGAGCAATGATATGAATTATGCTTTCACATTTAACATTTGAAAACATATTTTTTAACTAAATAATTCAAAATAAGTTTTGTACAGCAAAAAATTATCTTGCAATTTTATAGAGAAAATATAGTTTTGTATTTACTTTATTTCTTTTTTCTAACACTATTAATTGGTATAATATATACACTTTAAGTAAAAATAAATCACTTTCTTTTTTCTTCTTATAATAATAACCAAATAATGTTAGTCAAACAAATAATGTTAATATCATTAAATATTCTTAACAATATACTAAATGCGTTAAGATTCATTGTTGTAAAAGTTTACCTGCTTACTATCCCACCATATCTAATCTATGCTTAAGCTTTTCCTTTATATATGCAAATCTTCAAATAAAAAAATAACAAGCCTAGAACACTAGAAACTTCAAAAAAGAAAAAAATCTTATGGAGAACAACAACGGCAACAACCAGCTGCCACCGAAAGGTAACGAGCAACTGAAGAGTTTCTGGTCAAAAGAGATGGAAGGTAACTTAGATTTCAAAAATCACGACCTTCCTATAACTCGTATCAAGAAGATTATGAAGTATGATCCGGATGTGACTATGATAGCTAGTGAGGCTCCAATCCTCCTCTCGAAAGCATGTGAGATGTTTATCATGGATCTCACGATGCGTTCGTGGCTCCATGCTCAGGAAAGCAAACGAGTCACGCTACAGAAATCTAATGTCGATGCCGCAGTGGCTCAAACTGTTATCTTTGATTTCTTGCTTGATGATGACATTGAGGTAAAGAGAGAGTCTGTTGCCGCCGCTGCTGATCCTGTGGCCATGCCACCTATTGACGATGGAGAGCTGCCTCCAGGAATGGTAATTGGAACTCCTGTTTGTTGTAGTCTTGGAATCCACCAACCACAACCACAAATGCAGGCATGGCCTGGAGCTTGGACCTCGGTGTCTGGTGAGGAGGAAGAAGCGCGTGGGAAAAAAGGAGGTGACGACGGAAACTAATAAGTGGAATACGTTTTAGGGTATTTTCAAGGGAATATGTAGTAAATAGTCATGGATCTAATTTTTTTAAAGAAATAGCCATGAGATACAATGTTCTGTCGGAAACACATGTATTATTACATGTATAACCTTAGACATTGAGGGGACAATACACTATTTGGGAGCGTGATGATTCTCGGTTTGAAATTTGAAATATTCAGAAGCTAACATTATATTCATTCTCTCGCACCAAAAGTAATATATGAGAAAATAAAAATCTTGTTTTTTCTTCACACCGCAAAATATCCTCCCAAAATCTAGCGCCGTCGTTGGCGATTGCGTTCACCGTCGGTTACTCTCATCTTCTTCAATCAAGCCCAGAACTTGATTGTCTCCTTGAAACCTTCTTCTCGTTCTTGTCGCCGTTAGCAATCCAAGTATTAATTTCTGATCCTCCCCTTGCCGACGAATCTGGTAAGGTAAGCCATTGATTTTCGTTTATTTATTGCCGATCTTCTTCTATTTCTTCCTCTTTATACTTCAATTGCATAGAAATTAACGATTGTGGCCAGATCTAAAGTTTGGTTCTTTTTCCCCTCTATCTCTATCTTCTTCTATGTCTTCCCATGTATACTTACATAAGTATCCTGCATAGGGTTCTCACCGTTTGTGTCCAGATCTAAGTTTTGATTTTTTTTTATTTATTCTCTACTAACCCTCAATTTTTTCATAATCTCTCTACATGAAGTTAGATAAGGCGAGATCTGGGAATTTCCTCAAACTCTGTGGATTCTGCTTCGTCCGTCTAGTGTTTTTAAAAGAAACAAGAGGTTTGTTCATATTTTGCATGTTATTTATAGCTGGTTCATGTTTTTTATATAAATAACATGTTATGTCTACTCTATAAGGTGTTTTTGTATAATGATGCTTGTTATATTGTCTCATTGGTTTCTCTGTATACTATGTTTTCATTTTAAATTCCATGCTTTTATACCTTTTGGTCTGCCATTAAGTACTCTGTTATTTTATTTGTTTTATAGTTTTTTGTATGTGTTTTATATAGCTGCTAATCTTCTTTTTCTCATCGTCGTTTGTGAGAGAAGTTTTAATTCGTTCTCCTCCTCTCCAATCTAGTCTTTGCCAATGAATCAGTTCTGGGTTTCCGATTATCTATCTATGTCTTCTTCTATTTCTTCCCATGTACACTTCCATAAGTATCCTGCACAGAGTTCTTACCGATTGTGTCCAGATCTAAGTTTTGGTTCTTTTTTATTTATTCTCTACTAACACTCAATTTTTTTTAATCTCTCTACATGAAGTTAGATAAGGCGAGATCTGAGAATTTTCTCAAACTCTGTGGATTCTTTTTCGTCTGTTTAGGGGTTTAAAAAAAAAAAAGGAGGTTTGTTCATATTCTGCATGTTATTTATAGCTGGTTCATGTGTTTTATATAGATAACATACTATGTCTACTCTATAAGGTGTTCTTATATAATAATGCTTGTTATTTTGAGTCATTGATTTCTCTATATACTATGTTTTCATTTTAGATTTCATGCTTTTATACCTTTAAAAAGGGATCGAGATGTGTTTGAGTTGATTTTCGGATCCAGTGATATAACAACACAAATACACATGTATATACATGCATATATATAAAAAATTAAAAACTGGATTTTTTCTCAAAAAAATCTATAAAATTGGTTGTTTGGGTTCCCTATATACTATCTTAGGGTTTAGTATTATGTAATTGAAAACGATTTTAAGTTTCTTTGCAAAATAAAGAAGAAATTGATTTGGACAGAAAAAAATGGAACAGACCCATGAAGAAGAAGAAGGGAAAAGGAGACAGGGGCAATATGGTATTTTTCAAACAACAAATGTGCCTTTTTTCGAAGCACACTGAGTTTGTCTCTAAAAACAAAGTTTTTCAAAAAAAAGTTAACAATAACCCCTATCAAGTTTCCTCTTAAATTCATGTTTTTCTTTCAAATTTAAGTGTTTTCTATCTGTTGCATGTTTTATATAGTAGTGCTATATTTTCTTAAGTAGTATTATGTAGTGTCTGCAGATGTGAACTACTTTCTATAGAGTGCAAAACTAATATTATGGAGACATGCCTTTTCCAATATATCATTTTCTTAACATTGTTGTTTCACTTGTTGTTTCTGTAGACCAGTGTTGTCTCTATTCTCAGTGGAGAAGTTAATGGTGACACGCTAGGGAGTGCACCATGTTGTCCTCCTCTGTTATACTTATAAGTAACATGTTGTTTTTACACTTTTTTTCACCCCTCCCCCAATGTAACATTGGAACTCGTATATAACACTTTCGCCGCATTTAATGCAATAGATACGTATAAAATATTTTTTTACAGACTCTTCACATTGTCAAAACGCAAATAAAATGTGTCGACCAGATTATGTAGCAAGTTGTATACTAATGATTACTGCTATAACCAAACATTCCATGTAATGTATGATCTCTACAAGTTGATACTTTGCAGAGGCTATAACCGAATTAATAACATGAAGCCCAATACACAATTTCCAACTCAAGCCCATTGTTTTCATACTTCGTCTACATAGAGAAATTACATGAGTTGTTCTTATATAACGTTCTATTTTACAATTATCAATGAATTTTTTATCTGTTAGTCTTCACTGAATAACAACTCGCCTACAAAGCAAACATATGTATACATAGTTTGATGTCCTCATCATTACACTTATCTAGTGGTATAAGTTAGGGTTTAAATATCAAATGCATCTGTAATTGATATCTATAAGTTATGTGGCTTATAGAACAAAAAAAAAAAAGGGAACAAAGACATCTATAAATGGCGTGTGTTTTATAAATAAATCGGGTACTCATTACTTACGCATGTTTATGTTCCCTACATATAGCCACCTAGTGTCGGAACTCACGAGTTCCCGCCTATCTTTCCAAGTTATTTTGGTTATTTCGCACTCCAAAAAAGTTTATTTACTAATGTTTTATGACGCACGGCTATTTTCCTAATTTGTGTATCTAATTTGGCTAGTTACTAATATTACCCTATTTTCAAACCTTTGTTGTGAGAAAATTTGAGGTTCTTTTTGAGTTATTTTATTTTTTTGTAAATGGTTTGTTGTTGTTGTTAATGTTATGTATTATTATTGTTGTTGTTGTTGTTGTTAATATTATATTTTGTCTTTCAAGTGAATCTAATGGTTTAAGAATATTGCTATAGATTAATTTATGCATACGAAAACCAAATGAATAACGTATAAAATGTCATCAAACTACCCATTGAAACATAATTTCTTGTGGTTCTTTATAAAACTAGAAAAAAATCAAATGTTTGATAAGAGACAAGAATATATAACAACTAATTATTTTTCTAGACTTTTACTTGTTTAGACTCTCTGTCTTTGCAGCTATTTGTTAGATTACATCTAACAACAAGCTTTCTTTTGAAACCTAAATTTATTATAAAAGTTTTCTAGTCTTTTTGCTTTTGGTAAGAATCAAGCTTAGATATCTAACAAAATTTGGGGCAGAAACGGTCTATTTGAGTTTATTTTTAACGAATTTCGGCACGGTTTTGAGGAACTTTGATGAACAAACCATCAATTCAATTATATCATGATTTATTACAGTTTTCTGAATTTGGCATTTGGATCTTATTCACAAGTTTTCAGATTTGGACTCTTAACCCTTTTTTGGCATTTCTATGTTATGACACCTTTGTGTTTGCAATATTTGTTAGAATCCATTTTAGAGGTGTCATGAGATCTTAGATCTAGCGAAATTTTTTTTGAACCCAAATCCGTTTTCATAAAATATTTTTTTTTTTACTTATCAACAGATTTTGGTTCGCAAATTCTATTGATTATATTATGCAGGTATCTTTAAAGTGAAAACTCTATTCTGATTTGATTTGTCACAACTTTCACGCGCAAAACTGTCTATTCGTTATTACAAGTTTTTATTTAGATTTAGCATGAGTTGTTTGTTTAGGTAGTAGTTATTTCTTTTTAGATGTGAACATCTAAGTTTGAAATAGAGTAAGGGGAAATATATTCTTTAGAAGAACAATATCTTTTGATCTTAAAATTTTGGGCTTAGTATGTAACAAACATTATCGAGCAAACCATACTTGAATCACCCAAGTTAGTTAAAGAAAACGAAAAAAAAAAAGTAAAGGGAAGTTACTAACACAAAACTAATTCGTACAATTCATTCAACTGTAATACAAAATTAAAAGCTAGCCAATAAAGACTATAGTTACTGATTTTAAACCCAGAAGTAATGTTCTAAAAAGCGGTCTAGGCACTCGTCTAGGCTCCAACTAGGCGCTAGGGGTTCAAATGACGACTAGATGACAGCTTTGACTGCTTAAAATAGGATAAAACTTATTTTAATAAAAACGTCAGTAGAAACTTATTCATATTTACAAACTAACCATGTTATATATGAAAATAATTTGAAATTAGACAATCAGTATTTTGAGTGAAGGAAAAACTTCAGAGAATATAAAATTTGTGAATATAAACTTCATTGTAATATTTACCACAAAAAGTTTCATGTATGTACTAATCCTCATTACTACTTGCACTCATCATTCTATAAATTTTAACTTTTGAAATTCTTACTTCAACGTTTCAGAAAAATGTTCAATTTCTCCATTAATCACTTATATATATCAGATTGTAGGGAACTTTTTGTTTGGTCTCTAGCGTATGTTTGGGGGATAGGAAATGAGATCATACTAAAGCCTTTTCTAAATAAATAATAAATTTGTGTTTAGATCGCAATTGTGTTTGGAACTATTTGTGTGTAGATGTTTGTTAGATTCCATTTTTTAGATCCTAAAATCTAGCAAAAGGTTTTTTGAAACCAAATCTGTTTCTCCACTGGTTTCACACACAAACTCTACTCTCAATTTATGATGCAACGAGAACTTAATTTTGTGCACAAAATTCAGTTTGGATCTTTAACTTTGAAAGTTGAAACAAACAATCGTGGGCAAACCGTATATTATTTTGCAATTTTTCATAACTTATTAGTTTAAGAGTAGTGATTTCTCTTAACAAGTTTGATGGATTCCTTCTCTAAGAATTCAATATCTAAGGGAACACTATCTTTGGATCTTAAAATCTAAATTTTGATATATAATGAGGCGCCAAAACTAACTATTCAAATATTTCTTTCCAGCAATTTTGTTTTCATAGATGTGAAATTGTTCTTTATCTAATTAGTTGCGGTTATAGAATAAAGTTGGTTTAATGGCTTCAAGATTAGGATATATTTGAGTGATGAAAACTGTTATAGGTGCAAAAGGTTTCCCACTTTCCACTTTTTGATGATCAATCTTTTTCTTTCTGCAAGATCAAAACTAATTAAAGACATACAAGGATCTTGTGTACTATTTTAACAAAAAGATGGACAACGAAGTTGAGATTAGGCCAAATATGCTTGGAAGTGCTTCGGTTGATAAGGCTCCGATCCCATTATAATCCTAAAAGGCCTAGTTCCTCTTGTGAAGACAAGAAAGTTGGTGCTGCTGCTTAACAAAAACAATTCAAAACTTAAAGATATGTAATGCAGTAAAAAGAGTAAAGATTTATGAAAACAAGAACACTAGTTATATGGTTAATGAGGATGAATATAATGAGGTGGTTATGAGTGTTCCATATGCTGATTTTTACGACTTCGACACGGATCGGACTTAAGCTTTGTTTATTGAAAACCAGGTTTGGACTGCTTATGATGAATACGAAATGCCACAGTGGTATGCACTGGTCCATAAGGGTATTACTAGACGAGTGGATGCTTCTCAATTCGGAAACGTAGCAATTACGGGTCTCTCAACTCATTCTCACATAAAGTCGAGTGAACAATAGGTGACAAAGGAAGGACTAGTGCACATATATCCCAAAAAAAAGGGCAATATTTGGGCTCTTTATGCAAATTGGTCACCATCATGGAATATTTTCGACTTTATTTTAAGAAATGACTCAAGTATGATATGGTAGAAGTACATCAAGATTTCGACGTAAAGGGAGGTGGACAGTTGTGCCTCTTGTTAAACTCCCGGGATTTAAATCTTTATCCCGTCACCATCCAAATCAGAGGACATACCCAAGGAAAGAACTATTTAGATTCTCGCATAAAGTTGCTTATTAGTTGCTTAATTATAGGTAAAGAAGATGAGAATGCTTCTGAAGTTTGCTTGGACCTTGATCTAGCAGCTGTGATACAAGAGCTTCTCAAGGTTCTCATTGGGCAGGAGATGAGAGAATAAGAGATTGCAGTCAATATTAAACCAAATGAGGAAGCTGATGAGGTTTCTGTGCAGGTTTACAAGAGCAAATAAGAGGAGAATAAGGATGGTACTTGAGATCCATTTTGCAAGAAACCCCTGTTTTTTTTCTTTTTTCTTTTGCCTTTTGCTATAGTTAATTTGAGTCAAAACAATTAGTGAAGTTGAGTTCAGTATCACTATGGTGCTGATTCAATGACTTTTTTACATTTTTTTTTTTAAAGTTGTTGGATGCTCTTAGAATAATGATTTTATCTTGATGCTCGGTTTTCTTATTGGAATGATATGTTATATATTTGTTATATGCCAAAAAAATAATTGAAATAAGCCAAATCTCTGAGAATGTGTTATGTATCAGTCTCGTTATACTCACATAGTAAAGAGAGAAGTCACTGAAAGAAACTAAGACACTTTCGACAAAAGAAAAAACACATTGAAGTTAACCCTTAAACTTTTCAAATTTCACATTTTATTCATGGGAAGAAATTCAAGAAGATATTGTTAAGAAGACTAGGGCGAAACCCGCGCCAAGCCGCGGATTTTTTTTTATAATATTATTTTTTGAAGTTATATGTTGTTAGTGTATTTTATTTGTGATTATTCATGATATATTTTGAAGAAGAATTTTATTAGAAAGTAGGTGAAAATACAATTCATTTGTTGTTTTCATATGATTTGCAAGTTAAAAAGATAATAAAAATGGGTAACGAAATTATTATTTAAAATATAATCATATATTAACAACATGTGATAGTTGGGCTGGGTATTGGATCTATAAACCGGCCCGATAAAGTTCCCGAGAAAATGCGGATGTGGCTAAAGGAGACTCTCTCTACTGGCGGGTAAATGAAACTCGAGGGAAATGGACGACGAAAAGATTCAAGAGCAAGTGAGACTTTAGATCAAGCAGATTGGTGAGCTTAATTTCGAGGAATTACAACTTGAAGAAGTCGATGATAATGATGACCTCTCTTCATTTCCCCTCTGTTCCCACGCTCAAGCTTCGTGAGCCAATCTCTCCTCTTAACACTTGCTTTTTGGTTTACCTCTACGATCCTTTGTTACTTATTCGTTCTACACTCTTTTCGTTCTATTTCCAGCGACTACGCGTGGCTTAATGGGTTGTAAGAATCTGTTTCAAGTGTTTGATTTTCGATTTTTTGCTTAATTAGGGTTACGTGATGTTTTATAGTTGCAAATATGTAATCCTTTAGATAATGGATTCAACGAATAGTAATCTCTGAATTTTTATTTGTTGGTGCTTGACAGTGTAACCTCGGTGATGATGAACTTATGTTCAACCCGGCTTTGGCTTCCTTACATATGTTTCTTGGCGGTACGGATCGATTCTCTCGTCTTGTTTCTCTCCGAGGTGGTTTCTTATGTGTTTTCCACATTTGAGCTTATATGGTTTTGTAATGTTTAACAGAGGTTGAAGACACTCAAAACAGAGTTGTTTTTTGTGGATGGAGGAACTGTATTGAAGATCCCGCTTTTCTATCTTGAAGGTATTTATAATACTATGGTGTGGTGTTTTGTTGCTTTAGTTTAATAACCTAGATCTATAGATACCATAAAAGATAAATCTCTATTTTTGTTTTCTTGTTTATTTTGAAACATTAATTAACATCTCCAATTGTTTGTTCAAGGTAGTAATGCAAATAAAGTCACGTTGGGGTTTCAGGCTTTCGTTAAAGATTCACACCGTTGGATTAGTTTCGTTAAAGTCATATTTCCCCTGCTAGTGTTTTTGTTTTCTGATATGTTAGACATTGATCACACTGGTGCTTTACAATACTTTAGGAGTTGTTCTATTTCGTGAGGCCACATTACCTCGAATCATTCAGTCTAGTAAGTTTAGAGGGCTCAAAATTTTGTCGAGAAAACCAGTCTTTGGAAGTGTAGCATTTTGGATTCGCTTGTGACTTGAATCTTGAATATAAGGTGAAACCGCCTTAAATATTCTCGTTGATCTTTGTCGTCGACATTTTTTTGTAAAGCTTATTAGATTCTCTAATATTTAATTAAAAAGTATTTGTTCGTGTAGATATATATTTATTCTTTATTACTCCCTCTGTTTCATATTAGTTGTAGTTTAAGGTTTTTACACAGAAATTAAGAAATCATAAAAATCTCATTTAATTTACCTCTTTTATATAAAAACATCATTTATTATAACCAATTCAACCAATAAAAAAATAGATGATTAAATATTATTTGTTAAAGAATATTAAATACATTTATTATTTGCATAGAAAGTTGAAAACAACATTTAAATTGAAAAAAAATAAAAACCCTTAAACTACATTTATATAGAAACAGAGGAAGTAGGGGTGTCAAAATGGGTAACCCAACTCAATTCAACTCATAATCAAATGAGTTTAGGGTTAAATGAGTTATGGGTTGACCCAACCCATTTTGTTAAATGGGTTGGGTCAACCCATAACTCATTTAATTTGATGGGTTGAGTTGTTAAATGGGTTAACCCATTTAAGTAATAATTTAATTAATTATTCTTATAAAACAATAATAAATAATTATCATTATTAATTCATTATCATCAAACTTAGGATATTTACGGATTTCATTTTTTACGGGTTTACGTTTTTGGTGGGAAAATCACGGGTTTACGTTTTTGACGGAAAATTATAGGTTTACGTTTTTGGTGGGAAAATCACGGGTTTACATTTTTAGCGGAAAATTATAGGCTTACGTTTTTGGCGCAAAAATTACGGATTTACGTTTTTGGCGGGAAAATCAAGGGTTCACGTTTTTGGCGGGAAAATCACGGATTTACGTTTTTGGCGGGAAAATCACGGGTTTACATTTTTGGCAGGAAAATTACGGGTTTACGTTTTTGGCGGGAAAATTATGGATTTACGTTTTTGGCGGGAAAATCTCGGGTTTACATTTTTGGCGGGAAAACTACGGGTTGACGTTTTTGGCGGGAAAATCTCGGGTTTACGTTTTTGGCGGAAAAATCACGGATTTACGTTTTTGGCGGGAAAATCACGGGTTTACATTTTTGGCGGGAAAATTACGGGTTTAAGTTTTTGGCGGGAAATTTATGGATTTACGTTTTTGGCGGGAAAATCTCGGGTTTACGTTTTTGGCGGGAAAATCACGGGTTTACGTTTTTGGCGGGAAAATCACGGGTTTATGTTTTTTGGTGGAAAAATTACGAGTTTACTTTTTCTCAATTTCATCGCTTGTATATTTAAGAAATTTGGAAAAATATTAATTTTATTAAATTGGTTTAGATGTGTTGGTTAAACTTAAATTGACATTGGTTTAGAGATTTTAGTTGGTTTAATTGAATTTTACAAAACTTGATGGGTTAATTGGGTAAACCATTGAAACCATTAACCATTACAACCCAACTCATTTTACTCATCAAACCAATTGACTCATCAACTCATTTGACTCATTAACTCATTTGAGTCAAAATTTTCAACTCATTAGGATTCATGGGTTGAGTTGAGTTGAGTTGACCCATGAATTTTGACCCATTTTGACACCCCTAAGAGGAAGTATTAGATAATGATTAATAATTGTACACAATCTTATTGAACTTTCCTTTTGCTTTTCTCGGCTTGAATTCTGAAGAAGTATCTAGAGAGATGGCTTTGCTATATACTCTTGCTAGATCTGTTTGATTTCTTATATTCCTGAATTAACGATTTCTTTCTAATTTGAACATCCAAAATCCAGAAATGGTAAAAGTTTCTTGAGTTAAGGTTCATATATTTTACATTTGACTGTAGTTTTTTTTGTGTGATTTAGATGCAGACAGGACCATGTTGTGTTTTGGATTACTTGAGAGATTTACTATCTCAATAGTTCATCATACTGATTTTTTTTTTTTGTGAACTTGTTTAATAGAGTTTTTTTTTTTTGGGTTTAATGTTAAACTTTATACCAAATAAAAAAGGTTTTACATTGTACAATGAAAACTCAAAAACATACCGAGCTCTTAAAAAGAGAGACTAATGGAACACGTTACATAGATACTAATGAGCTTAGCCACACCTAAGGTGAGCTAGAGATACAACCAAAGTAGAAACCCAAGAGAGATATTCTGGTAGCGGTATCCTCCGGCGAGAAGAAGATGAGTCGATTGCGCATAGAGCGGTCAAGCAGAATCTTAGTAGAAGCGATGGAGTTAGCTTCAGTCGTGAAAATCCTTCTGTTCCGCTCTCTCCATATCATATAGATCGAGGTTTGCAAAAGGAGCTTTAGAATCCTACTCGCAAAGTGAGATGGTGTAGATTGAACACTCAAAACCCACGTTGCAGCAGTAGCTAAAGAGGAAGGGGGGTTCGCAGCAAACTTTTCAGCCAGACTGACCCAAACAGATCTAGAGAAATCGCATGCAAAAAACAGGTGATCATGAGAGTCCAAACCTGAAGAACAAAAAACACAGGAGTTAGGGACGTCCATTCCCCATTGCCGCAACCTGTCTCTAGTGTTGAGCCTTCCTTGCACTGCTAACCAATGGATGAAGGAAAATCTTGGAACAGCCTCCTTGAACCAAACCACTTTACTCCAAGGCACATGAGGAGAAGAAAGACGAATCTGCGTCCAAGTTCCCTTAGAAGAAAATCTTTCAGAGAAAGCATCAGAAGGCTGCTTCCATTGATACCAATCAGAACCTCTAGAGGGAGAAGGAGGGTCAACAGATGACAAACAAACCTGCAGCTGCTCCGCATGGGGAGAACGAGCATTAGGAAAGTGCCATTGACCATCTCTAGTGGCCTCCCAAACAGTAGCATTTCTTTGAATACGCAGCTCCCTAGGACCCGAATTACCAAAGAGATCAATCAAGGGACCCAGAGGGGTCCAGGAATCAAACCAGAAGGAGGCTTTCAGCCCATTACGTAATTGGCATATGATCATACTCTTGAAGAGAGACTTTAAATCAAGCATCTTCCTTATCGTCCAAAAGAGACGAGGAGAAGGTTCCATTAGCCAATAGTTCCGACGACCAAAGATGTTGTGATCCAACCACTTAACCCACAAAGTCTCAGGCCTAGAAAACAGATACCACACTTGTTTTAGTCTGAAAACCACAGCAAAATCTTCAAGAGACCGGATACCCAACCCACCCTCCTCTTTTGTTTTACAAATGTCCTTCCAAGCAACTATGACACCACCTCTTGCAATGGTGGAGGCATTTTTCAGAGAAAAGCTGAGCAGAGAGCATCAACTTTCTTGTAGAAACCCTTAGACAAGACAAAAACTTGGCTCCAAAAATTCACCTTTCCATAGATGACAGAGACTATAAGGCGAATTTTCCCAGCGTAAGATAAAAACTTGGTAGTCCAAGAGTGAAGATGACCAGTGATCTTCTGTAAAAAAGGTTGAAGGGTAGCAAGAGATAGCTTTGTAGGGTTCAACGGAAGACCGAGATAACGCGTCGGGAATGAATCCAACCTAACCTCAAGCAGATCAGAGACCATTATAGCTTCCACATCATCAAACCCGCCCAGAAAAAGCTCAGACTTTGCAGGATTCATATCCAATCCCGAGAAAGAATGGAAGAGACGCAAAATCTCACTGATACCAAGAAGAGAACTGTGGGAGCCATCCGAGAAAACCAGGAGGTCATCAGCGAAAGCTAGATGAGTCAAGCGAGGAGATAAACAAAGTGGGTGCGCCGAAAACTTGCCCTGCTCTGTCCCTTTGTCCAGCATTCTAGATAAAACCTCCATGACCATAATAAACAGATATGGAGAGATACAATCTCCCTGCCTTAGCCCCTTCATACCTTCAAAGAAACCCGCTAACTCACCATTGATGGCGATAGAGAAACGCGGCGAAGAAATGCATTCTTTGATCCAAGAGATAAACAGAGGCGGAAAATTCTGAGCTTCGAGAAGTTTGAGAACGAAGTCCCAGCACACCGTATCAAATGTCTTCCTAATATCCACTTTGAGGAGAGAGCTTCGAGGACAAGAAACCTTGTCATACCTGCGTATAAGTTCTAAAGCCAGAAGTACATTTTCACCAAGACTTCTCCCACTCAGAAAGGCAGTTAGGTTAGGAGAAATGCATTCCAGCAGCAAAGGTCTGAGGCGAGTGGCCAGAATATTCGAAATGATCTTGTAGGCCAGATTACAGCAGCTTATAGGCCGAAAGTCTGCGAGAGCGGAAGCTGCAGGAGTCTTTGGAATTAGAGCAATGATCGTAGTGTTCAAATCTTTGAGAAGACGACCATTGCGAAAAAACTCTTGAATAACAAGGACTAAGTCATGGCCAACAGTGGACCAGGCAGTTTTGTAGAATTCGGCAGGGTAGCCATCTGGCCCCGGAGCCTTATTAGAAGGCATGGCAAAGAGAATTTCACGAATCTTAGCTTCCTTAACCTCACACAGTAAGCCTTCAGCCTGAGAGGGAGAGCATCTGAACGGCAGGAGATCCTGCAAGTACTCAAGAGTAACCGGAGATGAAGGTAGGTCAGTAGTCCCAAGAACTGATCTGAAATACTCAACAGCATGGCGATGGATTTCCACAGGGGAAGTGATTTTAGTACCATCCACATCAGTAAAGAAATGAATGTGATTCTGCGAATTCCTTTGTATGACCATCTTGTGGAAATAAGAAGAGTTCCTATCTCCAAGGTGCATCTAATTAACACGAGACTTTTGCATAAAAAATTTCTCCTCTGCGACCAACAGCTTATTCCATTCCTCAGAGGCAATATTCTCCTCACGAGCAAGAGTAGGAGATGGAGAACATAAAATTCTTCTTTGTAGAGCAACAACTTCCTCTGCTTTCTCTTTAACTCTTGTGGTGATCCCACTGAAATGAGTTCTGTTCAAGCTACGCATGCACGGTTTCGGCAACTTTAAAGCACGATGAAGCTTAAACTGGCAAGAGCCAGAGATTGTACCAGCCGACCATTCATGATCCACAATAGCTGAGTAGTCAGGATGATCCACAATGTGGCAATAGAATTTGAAAGGCTTGTTAACAACTCTGCGAAGGTTCAGTACTGAAAACAAGCAAGGAGCATGATCAGACTGGACAGGCTCCAAGAATTCAGAATAAGCATCAGGAAAACTCTTCGCCCAGTGCTCATTGATAAAGGCGTGATCAATACGCTTAGAAATTGGTTCTTCCTCCCTATGATTCCACCAAGTAAAAGGAAGGCCTTTAGACGGAGCCTCGAAGAGATTAGAGTCTTGAAGGGCAAACTCAAAGTCACTAACACCCTGCAAGTCAATGTCAGCAATCGGAAAATCAGAATGATGCTTACTCCTCAAAATCTGGTTGAAATCCCCAATAACAGCCCAGGGACTTCTTGCCAAAGGAGTAGAAGAATGGAGATGTCTCAGCTCCTCCCATAAAGCGACTCTCTCCTCCACTAAGTTGAATGCATACACAAAAGAGACCGTGAGAAACAAATTCTCAGCTTGAAGGTGAAACCCGCAAGTAATAACTTGAGGAGATGCTTGATAGACAACAACTGAGACCCTGGGATCCCAAACAACGATAATTCTCGCCGTATTGTGGCTGTCAAAGTTGTCGAAGTGTTTCCAACCACGAGGAATCGCTCGCAGAATCCTACATGAGTTTATTGGTTGTATCTTGGTTTCCAAAAAAGCTCCAAAAAGAGGCTTGTGGATATTAATCCAAGCCTTTGTCATCTCTTGTCGTAGACGACTATTTAACCCTCTAATGTTCCATCCAAAAAACATAATCACATGATTTGATTAGGTACTCGCAGCCTTGCGGCTGCTATTCTTACACCTGACCAAAAAGAAAGGCTCCTTACCACCAAGAACATCTCCTGGTTCGACAGCAAAGGCTTGCCCAGGCACTGACTGCTGCTTACCCTCATCAGCAACCACTGGTGAGGTTATAGGAACCGAGACCTGGGAGGCAATGGAAGCCGGCGATCTGCTAGCTTGAGGCGCAACATCAGGGCTTTTCGATCGAGCCAGCTGCCTGCCTTGACGGGAGCTTCTCCTGCCTCCACGCTTGCGACTGCGAGAGCCTCTACTCTTCGACCGAGGATGGTCTCGCTTTGCCTCCGAAGGGGCTGGAGCTTTGGGACAATGAGTAGCAGAATGACCAAACTCGGAGCAAGAGCTGCATTTCGGGGGAAGCCAAGGATACTTCACATCAATCTGAAATTCTCTCCCATCACTAAACCCAGAGATGAGTTTGGAGGGCAACTCTTCGAGAAGGTTCACTTCAATCAAGATCTTAGCAACTTCAAAAGTTTCTCTCCTCGCAGTTTCTGGATGAAGCGCCTTTGGCTCACCGACACCAGACACAATACGAGCAAGGCTTTCATCATTAAAGAGAAGGTAAGGAATGCCTCTGAACTCCACAGTGACTTGAGCCTTGGTGAGGGGAGGTTTTTCAGGAGTGAAATCAGGTGACCACGGTGCTACAAACATCGGGTGACCCGCAATATTGCAAAGATTTCTGCTCAAGAGTATGGACCGAGTTCTAGGATTTGTGACTCGCAGAAGGAAAGTGCCAGGTCCAATCCGATGAACAAAGATTCTAGGACCCGAGCGGGCCCAAAGGGCGTTTACAACACCAATGATCCGCCCCATATCTGGAGGAGGACCGTGAAACTGCGCGAAAATATAATCTTTGAACTCTTCCTTCACTGTTGCAACATTCTCATCAGGTATTAGAATAAAGGGGATTCCAGAGACATGCTTAGTAGGGTTTCCCATCCTAGTTAAACCAATCCCTGGATTCGCAACACTTGCATAAGACCGCGTAGGGGGAGAAACATTAACAGGTGGGCTTTCTGAGTCACCAACAGCAGAGACCTTGACGGAACTACCTGAGGCCACTGTTGCAGGAGAGGAGCTTGATGCACCCCCAGCTGCAAGGGACGGGTTCAGCTCTGAACCAAGGGGACATGACGCCAGAACCACGTTAGCAGTAGAGGGACTTTCTGGGACCACAACAGCTGAAGAGACTTGCCTATTTTCAATCGGGAAACCAAGTACAGGGGATCCAGAAGAAGCCGAAGAAGAGGGAGAGTTTTCTCCACAACAGAGAGATTCTGCGAAATACCCACTGGAGGGAGCAGAGCGGAAAGAGTAACAACAGGCGAAGGACCCGCCTTCACCCCAACCGGAACCACCAAAGAAGCCGCAAGAGCTGCAGAAGCTGCTTTGAGTGACGATTTACTGGGAGCATCACGGAGAATTTTGGGAGGCGGAGGCACAATTGGGCGAAGAGGCTTTTTCCCCTTTCCCATCGGGGGAGACCCACCAGTCGGCGAGGGACCAACCAAGGGAACGAGACTAGGAGCAGCGGCGGAAGAAGAAAATGGGGTGACCTAGATTTTCGCTTTCGGAATCGCACGAGAGAAACAATTGAGGGCGCGTTAAAACCTCGTTTAATAGAGTTAAGAGGAATGATGATGAACTATTCTTTTTTTGTGTGTATAGACTTTCTTGTAAGTTTTCAATTATTTGTTAAGAAAACATTTTCTAAATGATTGATGCAGGTCCAAAATTTGATAGAAAGATGTGTCTTCAGCTGTACATGAGCTGAGATGAAGTCGTCAAGACCCTCTTGACCCGTGCAAGGATTGACCCTGGTTTTACAACCTTAGGTACAATCACTTTTGTTTATTCCATACCAAAGTAACATTGTGTTAGTAACTTACCCTTTATGAACCAACCTAACGTCATCTACGATACGTGTGGCCGCGGGCTTGGCTGTTGTTGAGAGAGCTTTGAACCAACCTAACGCTCTATCTACGATACGTGTTGTAGGTGTCCTATTTTGTTTTTGCTTTTCTTCTTTTAGATTCTCTAAATATCATGTTTTAGAAAGTATAGGCCCATGTAGTTAATAACATAGGAAAAATAGTTTTTAAACAACTTGGGCTGGGCTAATGTAAAATTTGTTGTAACATAGAAAGTTTACTTTTAAAAGAATTTGGACTGGGCTAATTTTAATTTAGTTTTAATAATAGAATGACATTTACAAATACTAAGATTTAATTGGTCAACACAAATGATCTGTATTAAATGAAATGTTCTAATTGGTTGTTGATTTTGCAGAGGTGTCAAGCTGAGAATACTTGAAAAAGCTGATGTGTCAGCACATGAGAGACTTTTAGAGTTTATATGGTGTTGATACTAGGAAAAACGGTCATTTCATACCCCAGCTAAAGTAGTATGTTCAATTCATACCCAACGTTTATTGTTGTGCAAATCCATACATTAACAAACCAAATTTTCAAATTCAAATCCCAAACTCACACCATTCATGTCAATACATGCCTAAGCCGTGACGGTGTTATAAGACCGTTAACGGTTGCTCACGTGGAGGCCACGTATGACACGACGTCGTTTTAGATGAAAGAAGAGACAAACAAATTTTTGTAAAACGACGTCGTTTTTGACGTCTTAAATCACCTTCTTCTTTTTTCTTTCTTTTTCTTTCACGACGACAATGTTCCATAAGCATCTATCGTGAAGAGCTTATATTAGTGGAATAGGAGTTCCAGCTCATAATCTCTATTGTGAGGAAGGAAAATGAGGTAATTTTCATTCAAATTTATGGTTTATAAAATTTAGGTTTTTTTTTTATCAAATCATCAAATTGCGAGTGTATTGTTATAAAATGTAATGAATTCCTTTGGTATTTCTATAGTTTAGATGAGATTGTGGAGTTTTTTTAGTTGATAAGCGATATGTAATTTTATGAACACCAAGTGTTCGATAAAATGTCACAACCAAAAACTCACTTTATTTCTTTCTTATTCAGCACTGAAGATGCAGTTTTTCAATGCTACTACGGTGGGAACTTTGTTGTAGAGAATGGGATTAAAGTTAGTTATGTTGGAGGAGGTATTCTCAGCCTTGAAAGCAAACCACAAGCAGTATTGACTAATTTGATGGAGTCATTGAACGAATCTATTTGGCATAAACGAATTTGGTATAAGCTTCCATATGAGGAATATTCAGAGCTTAAGCAATTGTGCAATGGAGATCAAAACTTTCAAAGAATGTGTCTTGCCGCAGTTTGGACAAAAGCTGTCGATATTTTTTTGGAGAAAGAAGAAAATGGTGATGTTGGAGATGGTTCTCATGTTGATAGAGTTGTTGGTGATGGTTCTCATGTGGATAGAGCTGTTGGTGATGGTTCTATTGGTGATGGAGCTGCTGGTGATGGAGCTGTTGGGGATGGTTCTGAGTGTGATAGAGTTTTTATTGACATGGAAGCAAGAGTTGAGCAGAACTTAGCAGGCTTTGTTGATGAAGAAGAGCATGATAATGATGAAAGTACCCCTCTGAACTCAGATTGTGAGGAAGGTGAAAGACGATATGTTAGATGCAAGAAAGGTAGTGGCGATATTAGAATAGAGCAAGTCTTTGACAGTATAGCTGAGTTTAAGGAAGCTGTGATTGACTATGCTCTTAAGGAAGGAGTCAATATTAAGTTCACAAGATGGGGATCAGAGAAATCTGAAGTAAGGTGTTCTATTGGAGGTAACTGCAAATTCAGAATTTATTGTGCTTATGATGAAAAAATTGGAGTGTACATGGTGAAAACATTCATTGATGAGCATGCATGTACAAAGGACGGGTTTTGCAAAGTTCTTAAGAGTCGGATCATCGCAGATATGTTCTTGAATGACATTAGGCAAGATCCAACATTCAAAGTGAAAGCAATGCAAAAAGCTATTGAAGAGCGGTACTCACTAATTGCCTCCAGTAACCAGTGTCAGAAAGCTAGAGGAAAAGCATTGAAAATGATTCAAGATGAATATGATGAGCAGTTTGCTAGAATACATGATTACAAGGAACAACTTTTGGAGTAAGTAAAATATCTTTAAATCGATTTTGAATTTGATTCTTGTTTTTGTTTACAAGCTTATCTAACTTTGAAATTTGTTGTTGTAGAACAAATCTTGGTTCAACAGTGGAAGTTGAGATAATCACTATAGATGGTATAGTCAAGTTTGATAAATTCTATGTGTGCTTTGATGCTCTCCGGAAAACTTGGCTTGCGTATTGTCGCCCAATAATTGGCATAGATGGATGTTTTTTAAAAAATAATATGAAAGGACAACTCTTAGCAGCTGTAGGAAGAAATGCCAACAACCAATTCTATCCGGTTGCGTGGGCAGTCGTGGAAACTGAAAACATAGATTCTTGGTTGTGGTTTATTAAGAAGCTGAAAAGTGATTTAAAACTGCAAGATGGAGATGGTTTTACTCTTATTTCAGATAGGCAAAAGGTTAGTTTACTATATCTAATGTTCTTCTCATTATGAGACTATTTTTAACATTGTTATAACAAGTGCCATTTAACATGTCAGGGTTTACTCAATGCTGTTGATCAAGAGTTGCCTAAGGTGGAACACCGGATGTGTGCACGCTATATATATGGAAATCTTAGAAGAGTTTATCCTGGAAAAGATTTGCCAAAGAAGTTGTTCTGGGCTGTTGCAAAGAGCTTTAACGATTATGAGTATAATAGAGCCATTGACGAATTGAAGCAGTTTGATCAAGGTGTGTACGATGCAGTAATGATGAGGAATCCGCGCAATTGTAGTCGTGCTTTTTTTGGCTGCAAATCAAGTTGTGAAGATGTTTCTAATAACTTCTCTGAATCTTACAACAATGCTATTAATAAAGCAAGGGAGATGCCACTAGTGGAGATGTTGGAGACAATAAGACGACAAACTATGATTCGTATTGATATGAGGTTGAGAAAGGCGATTAAACATCAAGGAAAGTTCACTTTGAAAGTGGCCAACACCATCAAAGAGGAAACAATCTATCGTAAGTATTGTCAAGTGGTTCCTTGTGGAAATGGACAGTTTGAGGTTCTTGAAAATAATCATGGCTTTAGGGTTGATATGAATGCAAAAACATGTGCATGTCGAAGGTGGAATATGACAGAGATTCCTTGCCGCCATGTCTTGCGAATCATATTGAACAAAAAGGTTAATCCTGAGGAACTCGTCAACTCTGATTGGTACTTGGCATCGAAAAATTTGAAGATATATTCTGAGTCAATCTCAGGAGTTAATGGTATTGGATTTTGGATAAGATCAGGTGAACCTAGGATTCAACCACCACCACGACCAACAGGTACCAAAAAGAAAGAAAAAAGAAAGAAGGGCAAGAATGAGTCTCCAAAGAAGAAGAAGAAAGGAAAAGGAGTACAAGAGCCTCCAGAAAAGAGGACTAAAGTTTCAAAAGAAGGACGGAGCATTCGTTGTGGACATTGTAGTACCGAAGGTCATAATACAAGAAGTTGTCCTAGTGTGGGAGTCGTTAACAAAAGGTGGCCAAAGAAGACACCTGATGGAGTTAGTCAGTCTATGAGTATTGGTACCAATGAAGGAACAAGCCAACGACCAAGCCAACCATCACAGAATTCTCATTTTGACTAAGGTAATATAGGGTTTTTTCAAGATAATTGTGCTTGTCGGTTGCTCTAGTTAATCATGTTTTTTTTTGGGATTTTGGCAGAATTTAAGTGGAATGAAGAAAAGTAACGAGACGGAAGAATGTAGGCTTTTGTTTAAGTCTGAAGAGATTGAAAGTTTTTGTTATAAGCTCAAGTGAACTCTTAAGTTGTGTCCGAATTAAATGATAATTATTCGAAACTTGGTATTGCTATTTAAGGTTTCTTTTGGTCTATTTTAAACAATTTCGATCTCATTCCAATTTCAAGTGATGAAAATACTACCAGACAATCTCATAAATATTACAAGTTCAAGACAAGACAATACAATCTCATAATATAACATAAATATTACTAGATACTCGTAGCTTAATATATAGAATTTAGTGGGTTTTGTTACCAAGCCTTAGATGCTTATGGTTTTGTTACAAAAACGACGTCGTTTTACAAAAATTTGTTTGTCTCTTCTTTTATCTAAAACGACGTCGTGTCATACGTGGCATCCCCGTGAGCAACCGTTAACGGTTTCGTAACACCGTCACGGCTTAGGCATGTATTGACATGAATGGTGTGAGTTTGGGATTTGAATTTGAAAACTTGGTTTGTTAATGTATGGATTTGCACAACAATAAACGTTGGGTATGAATTGAGCATACTACTTTAGCTGGGGTATGAAATGACCGTTTTTCCGTTGATACTATACTCATAGCTTGTAAAACTATAGTGAGCCAGAGAGTAAGGTTTCTCCATTCGTGCTTGAGACAGTTCTTGCTTGGATATGAATTTAGTGATTGTGAGAATAATTCTTTGAGATGGTGGTTCAACAAATTTATTCCTTTGGTTCTCTATGGAAACAAGTATTAGTAATGTTTAGGAACAAACAACAGTATTGTTACAATAGTTCCTTGGCTCATCCAACCACACGTAAACATGTTCTTTAGAGATGCAACTTCTTTACGTCATTATTATGTCATTGATAAAGTAAAATTTAAATACCAACATAATCAAGCTTGGATACTTTCTATGTGATTTGCAATGAGATTTGGTATTCATAAGAGATTCCTCCTTGATTAACAGAGAGAAGTCATGTTCGTAACCGATGCTTATCTGTTCTATCCCTAATCTAAAACTAGTTTATTTTTCCCTAGAGTATAGTTTTAATTTTTACAATCCTAGATGTATTAGCTAACAAAAACGAAAGTAATTAAAATGAAAATTAAAACTTCATCCCGGTAAGGAACCCAATTTATAAATTATTTATGGTAGAAGATGGAAAAAGAAGGATAATGATACATACACTAAAAAAACACTCGCTTAAAAACATACCATGTTATCTCGTTCTTATTTCTAACACAACTTGAGATGCACTCACCCTTGTGGATGTTCTCGTACTTAATAGCTTGTTTGATTATCTAATGTCTTGATACTTAATCACACTAAAGGTTTTAAATGGAGGGAAGCCTCTACATGAGCAAGCCAATATGTTCAATATATGGTCATACGACAATTTTGACATCGTGTAAATAAAAAAAGAAGGAGAAGAAGAAGGGCGATGTCTTACCTATGGTTTGCTGGATTCTCTAGTTACAAAGGTTGTGTATGTTTTGGATGTATAAACCACATTGAAAACTGAAAAGATCGTGGCCTTTTGGGTTAAACATGGGATGAGAGCAGCTTCAAACGATATGTACTGAAATTGAATCCAAAAGTAACCTGATATGGGTTAAAACGGAAGCCATAGGAGATGAGATAAGTTTGAAATCGAAGAGTTTGAGGCACTGTGGGAGATGATGGATTTAGGAAAAGTTTGTGGGTGAACGTTTTTGAGTGATGCGAAGAGACGATTTCTTTCTCTATGTTTTAGGTGATGTGGCTAGGTGTAGGTGATGTGGCATCCTCTTACATAGTTTTCATTTTGCTGATGTGGATTGCTTGAGGCCTCAAACAACTCATTTTATTAGTAAGAGATTTTATAACCTTTGTAAGTCTTTAAGAACCCCATATAAATCTTTTATACACACTTATAAAATCTTGTAAAAGTCCTTATAACTTATTTTTAACCTTAAAACCCCCTTGTAAAATCTTTTAAAATATATGTATATCTTTTAAAACCTTTTAAGAAAATTTGTAAATCCTGTTAAAACCTTTAAAAAATCCTTGTAAATCCATTTCTCGCAAAACAAAATCTAAAATCTAGGATTATGTTTCATGCCAAAAATTATGGGATCACTAATTTTTGGCCGGTAAATTCACATCTTCACTTTGTTGACTTCAATATTTTTCAAATAAGGTAAAATGATCATTAAAAATTAAAAAGAAACAAAAAAATGCCGAAAAGGGGACACTTTTGAAAAGAGTATGTTTTTGGCGGGATATACTTTTGTTTTACCATTCTTTTCTCTGTTGACTATATAACTTATCATATTTAAATGCATCTGTCTGATTGGTATTAATAACCAAGATGTAGTTTTCTTAACAAACTGTTCTGGTCTGATGAAGATGGTGTCTTCCCCAACCGAATGACCAGTTTTTTAAGTATATTTGGAGGAAATTCAAAGTGACAAAGAAGAATTCGCAAGTTTCTCTTTATATTTAATTTCTCGTAGTACAAATGTAAAAGCAGATAATTTGGCACGAAAATTTTGTACCGAAACACATCATATTACTTATGTAAACAACATTCTCATGAATGACTCTTTTGATCTCTAATTAGAATATGTTGAAAAAAGATATGCATGCGAATAAATGTAATTATATTTTGCATATAATGTAGAAAATTGTATGTGTACCGTAATAAATTTATATGTATCCATAAGTATATGTATATACTTCAAAACATTATAAATGTATATGTGTTCTAAATGTGTAATTAATTGATCAAAAATAGAAAATATTTTCAAGTGTGATGGCCCTCTCAACAGAACAAAATACTGTGAGACAAGGTCCTTTGAAACACAAAAACAGGAGAAGCAACGGAATATTAAAAGAATACAAGAAGAGGAGAGCAGCTTCAGGGTATTACGTCACAGTTGGCGAGAACTCAAACCAACGTTGAAGGAGATAGCAGAGTCTTGGCTTGCTATGATAATCTAGAGAAGAGATCCTGTTACGAACGAGTTTGTCAATACGACGAGTCAGCTGCGTATAAGTTTCATAGCCCTTCCCGTGTATCCGACTATTTCGCTCCTGCCACACCAGAAAAATGTCCCTTAGATGATCGCCTGAGCCGTTGATCAACGAAGTGAGAGTAATATGCCAGTCAGGGTCTTGCCGATGCTGGAGCAGACGCCCTGCAACTTCCGACCAATTCATGAACGTGTATGGGCACGCAAAGAAAAGATGATCACACAATTCGTCCGGCTCTCCACAGAAGACACACGGTTGGTTATGTCCCCAGCTATGCATACGCATCCCTGTAGCTAGCCGATCACGAACAGCTAACCAAGTGATGAAACTGCATCTAGGTATACCTTGGTTAAACCAAATAACTTTACTCCAATCGACTTGGGGATAATGACATCTTATTTGGTTCCACGTACGGTTGGTTGAGAAGGTCTGCTCGAAGACGTCATGGTCATGCCTCCATAGATTGGTGTTCGGAGCGTTGGAAGTGGTAAGCAGTGGCAGTGTTTGCAGTAGCTCTATGATCGGAGCCATGTGCACTAACCCTCGACCTCCGCATTCTCCAGCCTTGCAAATCTATAGCTTCTTTAACTATGGCTGAAATTGGTATACCGAGAATTATTTGCCATGTCTCTCCCGTGAGATCTATTAGCCGACTCATAGGGAGCCAATAACCCTGCCAAAAAGAAACAGTGAAACCATCTGTCACATCAGCCCGAATAAAAGGACGGATGTCATCTCTTAGTTTAAGTAATTTTCTCCAAATCCAAGAACCCGTCGTAGTATTAGGTGTTGACCAAAAAGAGTTGTGACGCATTAAGTTTTGTTTTGTCCAAGCAACCCAAAAAGAACCCGAAGAACTGAATAAGCGCCATATTAACCGAAAAGCATAAACCCTTGAAACCTCTTTAAGTCTCCGCAAACCTAAACCACCCACTGATTTGGGCCTGCAAATCTCCTCCCAAGAGACCTTGGAGCCAGTGGTTATATTTGGGTTCCCATTCCATAGTAATGCACTACGGAGTTTCTCAATTTCATCGAAACAGCGAGCCAGTAACCGGAAAACAGAACACCAGAAGCTAGTAATGCTAGTGATAACCGAGGAAAGAAGTTGGAGTCTTTCCGCATAAGAAAGATACTTACTCGTCCAAGATAAAAACCGTGTGCGTATCTTGTATATAAGGGGCTTGTAATCATGAGCCGTCATAGACTTAGTGGTTAAAGGAAGTCCCCAATAGCTGATGGGAAGCGTTTCCACTTGTATCCCAACTTGAGGCGCAGTTGCTACAGTGACTTGTTACCCACGTCCTCCCACTAACATCGATGATTTATTTGTATTTATACGCAACCCCGATATCTTTGAGAAGTCATCAAAGACCTGGATTGTTTGAAGAATAGAGCTCGGAGAACCATCCGTAAAGACCAAAATGTCATCCGCAAAGCTTAAGTAAGTGACACAACGAGGGTGTTTACCAATTCGTCCATTGTTAGCTGCCCGATTCAGAAGACAGGAGAGAACATTTTGAACCATGACAAACAAATAAGGAGAGAGAGCAGCCTTGGCGAATACCCCTGCTACTCCCGAAGAAACCTTCCAGCTCTCTATTGATCATCACTGAGAAATAAGCTGTAGATATACAAGTGTAAATCCAGTGTATGAACAAATCCGGAAACCCAAAAGCTTTAAACACCGACAAGATGAAAGACCATTGAGCTGTGTCGAACAACTTTGAGATATCGAATTTAACTGCACATCGACTAGAAATGGACTCCTTATGGTAATCCTTAACAAGCTCGGTCGCCAAAAGGCATTTTTCCAGAAAAAGCCTCCCTTTTACAAAAGCACTCTGATTTAACTCAATAAACTCAGAGAGCATATGCTTCAAACGGTTCGCTAAGATATTTGATATTACTTTGTATAGACATTATAACATGCAATAGGTTTGTAGTCCCTCATTGTGGCTGAATTGGAGTCTGGATTTTTGGGGATTAGAGCCAATAATGTTGCATTCACAGTTTTTGGCATGAGGCTAAAGAGGAAGAAAGATTAAATCGGCACAATAAAATCTGGACCTATGACACTCCATGCGGCAACATAGAATTCTTTAGTGTAACCATCAGGACCCGACGCTTTACCCAAGGGAAGAGACAGAAGGGCTTGTCGGATTTCAATCTCTGTGACTGGGGCAACAAGCATTGTACAAGTTTCTGGCGCACAACGATAGTCCATTAGATCTGAGAGGAGGTCCGGCGAGACGTGGATAAACTGGGATCTTCTTGATTGAAGAAAGTTCAAAAGTGGCGAGCAGCCTCCGCTTTGATAGCTTCTGGATTTGTGCAAACTTCTCCAGAAACCGTCGTGAGCGACTTGATAGCATTACGGGAAGCATTGGCTTGAGCAACCCGGTGAAAATACGAAGTGTTTTGGAACCCGCATCTCAGCTAGTTCACACAAGATTTTTGTTTGAAGAAACTTTCTTCAAGGTTTGAGGCTTGCTAGAGTGTGCCAGCGGTCTGAGGCCTCTTTAACTGCTGCCACATTGCTCGGGGAAGGATCATGTAAAGTTTCAGTTTGTAAAGTGCAGAAGGTCCCGTAAGCGTCTTTTGTCTTTTGAGGCAGGTCCCCATACTGAGTCCGGTTCAACTCTCTAAGGTGAACTTTTAAGCTCTTTAATTTTTTATGGATCAGAGACATGGCCACTCGAAAATGGAAAAGCGAAGGAGTGGCATACCAGACTTGCGCCACTGTGGAAAGAAACTGTTGGTGACTTGCCAGGAAGTTAAAAAAGCGGAGAAGAGAGATGAACTACACACCGGGAATGATCGGAGATGCCTCCTGCTTCAAAGGCCGCATAAGAGTAAAGGAAAGTGGATAACCATATTGGATTTATCAGAGCTCTATCAAGTTTTTTCCCAATAGGGTTCTCCTCTTGATTATTTGTCCAGGTAAAAGTTGGCCCCGAAGAATGAAGGTCAGCCAAATCACAGTAAGACACTACATTCTGGAAGTCTCTCATCCCCGAATCATTGAGAGAAAAATCCATCACACGTGAGTGGTCAGAGAAAGATAACACTTCATTTAAATCTCCAGAGACAATCCATGAAGTTGTTGGGGGAATAAGAGCAGAACGAAGTTGACACAAGTCCCCCCATAAAATACGTCTTTCTGAAGGAAAATTAGATGCGTAGACGAAAGAACAAATAAATTGCTCCCTCGTACCCACAATTTGGACAGAACAAGTGATGTGCTGAGAACTCTTTGTGAGGAGAGTCATTACCACAACATCAGAAGAATCTACCCAGGTACGACCTAGCCGGTGGTGATCATAGTTTGTGAGGTATGACCATCCAGGTAAAATAGATTGTAAAACCGATAGAGAGTTGGTTTCCTGAACTCTTGTCTCGAGGAAACTACCAAAAGAAGGACGAACTGCTTGAATCCAACTGCGAACAATATTATGCTTGCGAGGTTGATTGAACCCCCGCGTGTTCCAAGAGAAAAAGGACGACATTACTTCCGTGAGAAAGTGGATTTTGTTGTTTTTGGATCCTTTCTATTCACTATAGGCTTAGGAGGGCCACAAGAGCGATTTCTGTGTCGTCCGACACCCGAATGAACCTTCTTGGTAAACTCTTTTCCTTGGTCTTCCCCTAATCCATCATCCGCTACTACTTTTACAGTTGCATCATCTTCAGAGCCAGATTCAACCAGCTCCCCTTCTTCTTGGATGACAGACGTTCACTACACCTTCTTCACTGTTTCTCTCAAGCTTTACCCTCTTCTCCGATGCTACCAAGAGCCTCAAAACAATTAGAGAAAATGACTCCATGACTTTGTTCTTTCTTACCACTGTCCCGACTGGGAGATGTATGCGGGCTTTTGCGAGGCACCTCAGTCCACTGGCCAGATTTGTCAGAACTATCATGTACCTCTGATGTCACTGCTGCTATCAATACCTCGACTGCCTTAACTGGATTTTTGTTGACTTTTTCAACATGAACTGTTGTTTCATTCCCCGACTCATCTGAAAAACATATACGTTCAACCAAAGGCTTCTGCAGGTTCACCTCTACTAGAATTCTAGCCACATCCAACCTTAAACATCGTTCAGTATTAGGATGAAGCTTGACAAATTTCCCAGTCGTGCTAGAGAGAAAACTCAAGCCTTCATGGGAGTAGAGATGCGCTGGAACTTCTTTCAAATCCACCCACAATGGCATCGCTGAAAGATCCGGCAGTGCATTAGCAGACGTTGGGTTCCACTCATTGATTACCAAGGGAATGTTCGCAATATGCCAGTAGCAGCGTTTCAGAACATGGTCTCTAATCCTCTCACTTTCTATTCTAAACAAAACAGTAGTCTTGTTTAAGAATTAAACATCAATCTTTGAAGATTTTTCAAGGACAGTCCAGATTCGGTTTACAGTAGCGTGCACAGATCCAACATGTGGGGCATCCCCCATGAAAAAACCAACCACAAAACACTTCCACAATGACACTGAATTCGTTACGACTTCGGGAGGGATAGTAACACTTGCAGCTCCGTTTTTCACACAAAAATCAGGCTGAAAATCAGAGATAGACATAGGATGGCCTTTTACCTTAGAGACCCAGTCACTACTTCGAACATGTGAGGCTGTCTGAGAAGGCTAAGAAGTCTGAGAGGGTTGAACGGAAGAGGACGGAGTCCCCACCGAAGGCAGTGGAGAGCCCATTAGGCGGCGGAGGGCTGCCGTGCGAAGGAAGTTGTGCGACAGAGAGCCAGAGAGCGGGTAGGACTTTACTTTTTCTCAATTAAATATAATTCTTTTGAAATCTATACTGTTTGATTTTTTTACGTACACCAGTTTATGTTTACATTTAAATTAGATTTTCAATAGGTAGTATTTAATGACACTGAATACACTTGGAATATAAAGTGTATAAAAAATTGAATGTGTAAGATTGAAATTTGGTTTGAAAAAATATTAAATTAAATATTAATAAAATTATTTATTATTATTTAGAATTTTAATAATATCGATATAAATTATATTTATTATATATATATATAGATTAATCCTTCATGAACATTATGAGGAAAACATTTATAACATAGTAATAGCTTTTATAAATTGGTACACCCTCCATTTTATATTCAGTATTGTTTAAGATCTTCCATATTCAAGTTTAGGCAAAGTTCCAAATTTATCTTATCACTTTAATGTATTAATAAGAAAAAGAAAAGTATATAGAAAATTAATAAATTTTAATGTATTTTTAATATGTGGGAAAAATCATTATACAACACTTACACTGACATAGAGGAAAAAATATAATGAATCAGTATCATAAATATGTACATATACAATCAAACCTCTATAAATTAATAACAATGGGCTATGATATTTGATGAAAGTATAAAGTTATTACTATATTATTTGATCCAAAAAACGTATTCGGAGTAATTAAAAAAATAATGTAAATATTTATCGAGGTATTAATTTATAAAGATTATACTGGACACTATTATCTAACATCGTAAATAAAAATTTTATATTATAAAGGCTTCTAGGTGATGTTTAACTTAAGTACTTGAAAGAAGCAAATTTTTATTATTATAAATAATGTTACAAAAGAAGAACATGATAGGAATAAAAACTAAAAAAGCTATTATTTCTTAGAAACAAGATTACATCTGAAGAGACAAATCAGTCCCCCAATCTTTAAAATCTTTCATGATGGAAGTGTTTTCCCCAAACTTTGGAATAAGATCTACCGAGTAGTGGTCACGACTTCCAATGGTTGAAATGAGATCCCTTGTATAAAACTTTGGGATATGAGCATTGCCACGAACTAGATTTTGTGATAAATCACATAAAAATGAGGTTGAAGGACATGAAGAAGGGGAATCAAAACTCATGGTCAAACAACCATGTTCAGAACTATAACGAATTTTCTTGAATGGTTGGACATCTGATTTGGGTTTAGAAGCATCAAAGAAACAAGCACTAGTACGAAAGTTATTGAAGCGAGAAAACTTATTCAAAGATCGACAACCTTGCGAAGATCGAGAAAATTTGGAGTATTGATCATAGTAGAAGAGGCTAGAATGATCTTTCTCCATCGCTATAGTACTCTACTTATGCTATGATAACAATTTTGTGATTTTATTTGGAGAAAAACCTTTCTTGCAAAAACTGTCGGCTTAAATCCTAGATTGTAAGACAATTTGTGTTCAAACTATAACTCAAACCCACATTCTTTTATAAGGGTTTGTTTAGCTGGCATTTACACATTTGATAAGAAATAGGCTATTTATCCTATTTATTAGTCCAAATATTTAACGGTCTTAATTAAGCTTATTTATGCATTTTTGGTATAATATCTTTAGAGTTTGAAAATCACATTAATGTCATGAAACTAAAAAAAGTTATTATCAAATTATATAGAAAAAAATAAGGCCTAATATTAACTTTCTTCCTTAAAATGATATTTTATGTGCTTATATTGCTTGCATAAAGCTTTGAAAATTAAATGTACAGCTAATTAATACTCAATTATTGATTTTTTGGAGTCATAATACTCAATTATTGATTACATGTTAAAAATGAGTCACAAAAATTAATAATGATACAGTCATTTAATTGATGCCAGTGCAGATAGAACAGAATATATACTTACTCTGTTCCTTTTTAATTTATTTTCTAGAAAAAAAAATTTGTTTCAACAAAATTGATTTTTTATGTTTTATATGCACTATTTATTAGTTATTATTGATGAATTTTAAACTTTAAGACAAATAATTGAATATTATTGGCTTACAATTCTAAAAAAATATAAATCACAAAAAATAATATATTTATAATTAGTTTTAATATGGTTTCTTTATTTTTCTGTTTTTCTAGAAAATCAATTAAAAAGGAACAGAGGAAGTAATTTAGAGTTTGTGCCTTGGAACAAATTAGTAACCTAAAATGATTTGTTCATTGAGAAAAAATAAAAAGCAGTATGTTCTTAGACATCAAATTTTCCTTTGCCAAAAATCAATATATCATATATTTATATTCTCTTAATATGTTTTTGTTTGAAATTTTAGGTTTTAAATGAAAAGTCACAAAATGCATTAATCACATTGAATGGCATAAGTTTTGTTTACATAAATACAGATGTTATAAAAAGTTTTAAAAGAGACTTATATCGAATTAAAAAAAAAAATCATTTCTGCCTAAATTCATATACTTTGAATATAATTTAATAATTTGGAATCACATGTTTTAATATTTTTATAGACAAGTAGAAATAATAATATAGAAAAATTTCCTAAAATAGTGTTATATTTAATTTAGACTAACTAGTTTAGAATCAAGAAAATACGCTACTTGCGCCATTTTTGTGGCACCAATCTAATTATATAAGAAACGTCAATCAACTCCTTTGAGTTTGGATCACAACTTTTCAATATATATATATATATATATATATTATATTATCATTAAATTTTAATCTATTATGAATTATTATTTTATTATTCACGATAAACTAGTGTTAACTTTTGCAACACTAAAAAACTGGTCTACAGAAAGTTGTGAATCTTGACAATTCCACAATAGATGGTTCTACTAAAACTTGAACTTAAAACCAGAGGATCGATCTTTGATCTCTAGGCCAAAATATATGATGTATTTCATCCATTATTGTTGGACATGGGCTTCACCCTCTTCATATTATTTGGCCAAACAAATATTTAAGAGTTTAATGGGCAATTTCTCCACCAAATCAGCCCACTAAACGTGAAGGGTAAAACGGTAATTTGCTGAAGGAACAGAAGAATCTTTAGGTCAGAAAGCTTGTCCTATAAATAAAGCATTATTTGCGAAATAATTGCACACAAGATAATACCTAGAGAATCAAAGCAATATTCGGACTAAAACGCATTGTCATTCGGTTCGTTTTTGTTCTCCGTTCGTTTTGTTCTCGGTTCGTTTTTGTTCTCGGTTCGTTTCAGTTCACGGTTCGTTTTATTCTCAATTTGAGTCGTGTTACGTTGCCGATCGATAGAAATTACGTGAAATTATTCGATCGATCGATCGATAGAAATTTACCTTACTTATTCGTAGTTACAACCTCGGTACAAACAATTGGCGCCTATCGTAGGGCAAGTTCAAAACTTTTCTTTTCACCGAATGAGAACGAGTAACATAATTGTCCCCAGCGATCCACAAAACAGAAGAGGACATGATAGACACATCAAGTAAAAACGGGTCCGACGCCAGCCAACAACAGCCAGCACCTGACGCAATGCAACTGCAACCAGAGAACCCAACACTCGCTCAACCTGGCTTGAATCCCGCACATGCCAAACCACGCCCTGCCGCAGTAGCAGCAGCAGTGGGAGACACCGCGCTTGGCGGCGACACTGCACCTGCGAACAAGGGTTTCCATCTGGATGACCTCGTGCAAACAATCTTGGATTGACTCGATGGTCGGGACGTACGAACGACCAAACAAATTGATGTCCTTGTTGCAACGCAAATTGCTTCCCAAAGTCAGATCGAGCGCCTACGACACCGAAGACGTGACTCTCAGCCTCGCGATGATCACGAAGCCATCTCCCCAAACTCCAGGTGCGGAACGTTCTCAAAACAAATTGATGTCCTTGTCGCAACGCAAATTGCTTCCCAAAGTCAGATCGAGCGCCTACGACACCGAAGACGTGACTCTCAGCCTCGCGATGATCACGAACTATTGCCATCTCCCCAAACTCCAGGTGCGGAACGTTCTCAAAACCGACGACAAAGACCGACATCAGTTATCGTAGAATCTGTTGGCGGGCAACCTCATGAGAGCCTACCGAACAACCGCATCCTACCGAGCAGCCAAAGTTTGTTGAACCGACCTTCCGATAACGTCGACCAAACACGCGACCTGGAAATCGAGCGCATGAACATGGTCATCAAAGCCATGTAATCCAAAATGCACCGTGCCATTAGCTTTGCTCCGGAACTAGAAAAAGTATTTGAAGAAACACAACAATTACCTTTCACGGTACGCATCTCGGAAGTTCGTGTCAGACACATAACGAAGGTCAAACTGGTCCTTTACGAGATGAACGCATAGTCCCGAGGACTGAGTCGGTAATCCAAGTTAACATTGTTGCAACTGACCTTCTTCAATGTGTTGGTATGGGCGCTGATCTACCACAACAATTGAAAGACGATCTTGTACAGTTTCTAAGCTAGAATGTCATGACCTTCGCATGGTCAATGGAAGATATGACGGGTGTCACACCGGATATTACCTGCCATGAACTTAACGTTGATTCCACATTCAAACCGATCAAACAAAAACGACGCAACTTGGTTTGGAACTACTCGAGGTAGGATCAATTGTTGAAGTATCCCGATTGGCTAAGCAATCATGTTGTTGTGAAGAAAAAAAATGGCAAGTGGCGAGTTTGCATCGACTTCACTGATCTCAACAAAGTATGTCCGAAAGATAGTTTTCTCCTCCTGGTATTGACCACCTCGTTGAAGCTACCGCCGGTAACGAATTACTGTCTTTCATCGATGCTTTTCCGGGTTATAACCAAATACTTATGCACAAGAATGATAAAAAAAAGACGGTGTTCATTACAGATCGAGAGACATTTTGTTACAAGGTGATGCCTTTCGGGGGCAACATGCTTGTAATCAACCTGTGATGCGGAACACGTCTCTCACTTGCAATAATGCTTCGACGTCTTGAACAAATACAATATGAAGTTGAACCCGGCCAAATGCACTTTCGGTGTGACTTCCGGAGAATTCCTCGGATATCTTGTCACCCAACAGGGAATAGAAACAAACCCAAAACAGATCTCTACGCTAATCAATCTGCGATACCCTACACTGGAGAAGCTTGCTTATGCCGTAACCATCTCAGTTTGCAAATTTTGACTAACTAGCCTCTGCGGACGATCTTGCACAGTCCGAGCCAATCTGGCCGATTAGCAAAATGGGCGGTCGAGCTAAGCAAATACGATCTTACATACAAAAACCGAACATGAGCGAAATCACAGGTACTCGCTGATTTTATAATCAAGCTTCAACCCAATGGTTATAAAATCACTAGAATACACCCCGTTAGAGAAATGGATATTGCACGTTGATGGCGCTTCTTCCCGACAAGGAGCAGGAGTCGGCGTACGATTGGAATCTCCTACAAGAGAGGGGCTAGAACAATTTTTCAGACTCGCATTTCCAGCCTCCAATAACAAAGCTGAATACAAAGCGATTACGAGGCAAAAAAATGAACAAATGGATGCCTATCTCAAGGTGGTTCGCGATCTGTCCCACAGTTTTAAGCTCTTTGAACTCAATAAGATCCTAAGAAGCGCTAATGCGTCCGCTGACGCGCTCGCTGTACTTGCTTTGACATCTTATCCAGTTCTCAGTCGTATTATACCTGTCGAGAGCATCGATCAACCTAGTATTGATCTTTCTCTCTCTACAAGCATGCAAAATGCGCCAACTATGGATTTGCCCAGGCTGCTGACAATCTACTTAATCGTCAATACACTCGCCTCAACTTCTTCAGCACCACCCAACGTTTCTGCGATAACACAGCCTGCACGAACGCCCCAACCACAGACGATCTTGTTATTCAAGATTGGCGCAATGAAATAAGAAACTATATCGCAGATTGCATAATCCTGACAGATAAGTGGGCAGCCCGACGGTTACATGCCCGCAGCGTGCAGTATACATCGTTGGATGACAATCTCCATCGTTGGAATGCTGTTGGGGTACTTCTCTCCTATCTTGTCGGTGACGAAACATTACAAGTTATGCGTGAAATTCACGAAGGCGCTGGTAGGAACCATTGAGAAGGTCGTGCTTTAGCACTTTGCGTACGCAAACATGGCCATTATTGGCCCACCATGCTCTCTGATTGCAATAAGTTTGTCGCCAAATGCAAAAAGTGTCAAACGCATGCACCTATTATTCACGCACCGACAGAGCTCCTGCAAACTATTGCGCCTCCTTACCCGTTTATGCGTTGGACGATGGATATCGTCGGACCTCTTCATGCATCCTGCCAAAAGAAATACCTTCTCGTCATGACCGACTATTTCACTAAGTGGGTCGAGGCAGAGTCATATGCCCGAATCCAACCGAAGGACGTCCAAAATTTTGTTTGGAAAAAAATTATTTGCCGCCATGGCCTTCCGTACGAAATCGTTACCGATAATGGCTCTCAGTTCACTTCACTTCAATTCGAGGGCTTCTGTGCAAAATTGAGAATTCGGCGAGTACGTCTACACCTCGTTACTCGCAAGGCAACAGACAGGCTGACGCCACAAACAAAACTATCATTGATGGACTAAAGAATCGCCTCGAAGAAAAGAAGGATGCATGGGCAGACAAACTCGACGGTGTCTTACGATGACATCGTACCTCTCCTCGGCGATCTATTGGTCAAACGCCTTCTCCCTTGCTTATGGTATGAAAGCCATGGGACCATCGGAAGTTGGTCTCCCCATGATCTGACCTTCTATGCTTGTCCACAATCTGCCATAAACGATAAGATATTTCTCGCCAACCTCGACACCGTTGAAGAATAACGTTACCTGACTCTCCTTCGCATCCTAAACTACCAGCAGGCCGCAGCAAAATTTTACAACAAGAAGGTGAAATCCCGCTACTTTGTCGAAGGTGATCTCGTTCTCTGCAAGGTGTTTGAAAATACCACCGAGATAAATGCTCGCAAGTTAGGCGCTCACTGGGAAGGCCCTTATCTAATCTCCAAAGTCGTCAAATCAGGCGTCTATCAATTGTTAACCATGGACGGTACTTCAATTCCTTGCTCTTGGAACTCGTCCAACCGTAAACGCTACTACTATTGTACCGCTCCGCATCACTACCGCGGCACACTATCACCACCATCTGCATCATTCCGCATTCCAAAATAAAAATTCTGTAACAACCTTTACCGTATCGAACTACGGATTGCTTGATCCCTTCTAAAGGGTACGTAGGCAACCCTTCGCGGGCACATCTATAACAAAAAAAAATGCCGAACAAAGTTTACGATACCGAAAGAGATAAAACAAATAGCATAAAAGCGACCCCCATCCTCATGCCACTTTGGAAGGTCACAACGACCTAAGTACCACCAATCCTTGCTTCGCCCTCAGCTGTCGTCATCGATGCCTCGTCCTCAAACTCTGGAAAGGCCACGAGGTCATCATCAAGAAGATCGGTAATCTCAAGAGCATCGACCACTTCGCGCCAATTGTTTTTGTCAACCTTAAGCTCGCACATAGTCTCCCTTAGGATTGCGGTACCGTTTTTGATCAATTTCTTCAAGAGTTTCCGAGAACCTACGGCTTGGCATTGCATGAAAAGAGATTCGTCTGCAACACGTTTGTCAAGCATATGCTTCTTTAGCCGATCGATCCTGGCTTTATAAATAGCAACATCATCTTTAAAGCGGCTCCATTCGGAACGAGCAGTACGAAGAGCATCGTCAAGGGAACTTCTCAACCTTGATTGCTCAGCTCGACTAAAATTATCCGACTTTTTGAGACTTTCCAAGAGCTCTGTGAGTTCAAGTTACACAAACGAGTTGCTGCAATAAATTCCGCGGTCTTTCGTTTTTCTGAACGGCCACCGTTTCCTCCCTCACCTCTCTCGCCTGTTCCTCGAGAAAATTGTATAATGCATTTCCGGTGGTAATCGACTGATAACAGATAAAAAAGAGAACAAAAAGTTATCATAACAGAACACGATAAACGCGACAAAGCGAGAAACATAGGATAAACATACCTGAACCTCCTTACAAGCCCAAATTTGGTAGAGATTTTTTGCTATAGGGGATTCAACGGGAGGGAACTCACGAGACGACCCGATAACTTTTCTAGCAAACTCGCCGCAATAACTTCTGCTGTCTGGAAATGGATAACCTTTTCTATCATAATTGAAAGAAAAGGAGTGATCGACCTCCCGAATATCTTGAGTAGAGCCTCCGCGAGGAAACGTCAACACTCGATGGCTCACGGAAAATAGCTCTATCTTTACTAACAGAACCCGAAGCTTTCTTCCCGGCACGAACGTTCTAAAGCTGCCTCGCCCTATCCTCACTAACAGAACCTGAAGCTTTCTTCCTAGCTTGAGCATCTGAAAGTCGCGTCATCCTATCCTCGCTAGCAGCCCGGCGGTTAGTCTCGATCACACCACTCTCTGAAACCTTTGTCACCACCTGTTGTTGTTCGGTTACAACGGCGGATACATTGACATCCGTCTCTACCGAACTATCTTCTCCGAACGTATCGACGTAAATCGGAATCTGGCGACTAGCTTTTCCCATCTCTGAACTTGACGGCGAATCTGCAATTCAGTCTCCATAAAAAAACGTATCAAGACAATCGGACTAACGAACAAGATTTTCAATGAACTTACAAAATCAAATGAGTCGATAACGTCTGGCCAATGCAAACGATCTCTCGTCCTAACAGCAGCAAGGCTCGCTGATATCCCTCCAAATGCTCCTCTAGGTCGAAAATCATGCGCTGCGAACAAACAAAAATGCGGTAAGAAAGTAGCATTCACAACAGTCCCATGAGCATAACTAAAAAGATCTAACGTGAAACATATTCCACTCGGAAATAAAAAAAACGTCACGATCCGAAACATAAATCTCGGATAACTCCACGAAAATGTAGTAGTGCCGCCAATCCTGAACTTTACTCTTCATCCCTTTAACGACCTTATGGTAAGGTCTGGCATTCACTCGACATAATCCCGGATTATCTTTTGGAACAGCAAAGGTCGTAGCCTCTTCGAAAATGTCCGCATCGATCTCAACTCCACAGTCGGCTCCCAACATCATCAAGCCAACTGCATAGCGAACTGCAGCAAGAGCGAGTTAGAGAAAACGCAATCTTCCATCGAAGACAATATCGCACGAGAAAATCGGGGAGAAGAAAGCGAAGCCCAACATCTGTAAAATAATCTTCATACATACAGAAGAATCCCTGAGGAGGTCTCCAAGGACGTTGATGCGGTTTTGGTACCACTACTGTCAAACCTTTGGGAAAAATGGATTGGTCAATCAAGTTAGTCAATCTCTTTCTATTGCGTAACGTTGGTCCGTCATCCCGCGGATCAGGAACGATCATGGACTCATCACCAATAGGAGCCCATCTTAGAGAACGAAGTCCCGCGACAATAGATCTATGTTGAGCGTTAACGACGATGTCATCTTCATCAACCTCTCTAGACTCCATTTCTCTACGGTAATCTTCAAGCTGACTCATAGTCTTTACGATACCATGACTTATAACCGCATGATTTACATTTAAAAAAGCCTCAATGTCTCCCAAATTCCCATCATCAACTTCGCCAGAAAACCAGCTAAATCACGCCCTTCAAAATCTTCAATCGACAAACCGTCATTTATCACGTGATAAGCATCTTGGTTAGTTCCATAACCATTCAAATCAAACCAACTACGGTCCATCGTCCCAAACCAGACCGGTTGTCCTACCAAACCGAACCGCAAATCTCTTCCTCTCACCGAACCGGTTTCCTTCTTCTTTGGCTGAACCGGTAGGTTTCTTCCTCTTCTCACCAAACCGGTTCCTTCTTCTCACTTCTCACCGAACCAAGCTTCCTCCTCCTCCTCTTAACCAGGCTTACTCCTCCTCTTATCACCGAACCAAGAGAGTCCAAATAGATTGTCAAATTTTGCCGCCAATTCAAGTTCCCCCTTCTCGCCGAACCGAACCAGCTCTTTCTCCTCTTCTCACCGAACTAGCCGATACAAGCTCCCCGATCGAACCGCAAACTTCTCCTTCTCGCCAAACCAAGACCTTAGGCCCGAACTAAAGATCACCAAGCAAGCTCCTCACCGATTCAAGCTTCTCCCTCTCGCCGAACCGATCCGCACGCTTCTTCTCCTCGCTGAACAAGGATTTCACCGAACCAAGCCGCTGTAAACCGAACGAAGCTCCTCCTCTTCAAACCGAACGGCAATTGAACCTCCAAATCAAAGTCTCCATCTCAACGAACCAGCCGCTGCAAACCAACGCTTTGCCAAACCAGCCTCATCAAATCAATGTCTCAACAAATCACACCAAATCCGAAATTCAAGCTGAACCACAGTTTGAATCAAGCTTCGCCGAACTAAGGAGGAAACGAACCACAACCAATCGCAAGAAGGAAAGAAAGAGATAAAGAAGAGAGAAAAAGATGATTTACCTTTTGGTGAAATGGTGAGAAGTGAAAAGGATGAGATATATATAGTGAAGAAATTATCTACAGTAAAAATTCTTGGGATATTGTCCACCGAAAAAAATTATGCACTCTGGAGAAAGCGTATCCACGACATAAATCATCAGAGTTCCGTGCTCCTAGAAAAACGTGCACAAGGCATAAAATTCAAAAAAATATATTTACGGCGTAATCTCTGTTTAAGACCAAATCGACATATTCCGACTCAAGAAACACGCTCACCAGACTCAACAAAATTCTCGTCTGATGAACTAGGGGGGGCTTATTGTTGGACATGGGCTTCACCCTCTCCATATTATTTGGCCCAAACTAATATTTAAGAGTTTAATGAGCAATTTCTCCACCAAATCAGTCCACTAAACCTGAAGGGCAAAACGGTAATTTGCCGAAGAAAGTCAGAAAGCTTGTCCTATAAATAAAGCACTATTTCCGAAATAGTGGCACACAAGATGATACTCAGAGAATCAGAGTTATATTTGGACTAAAACGCATTGTCATTCAGTTCGTTTTTGTTCTCGGTTTGTTATTGTTCTCAGTTCGTTTTGTTCTCGGTTTGTTTTTGTTCTCGGTTCGTTTCAGTTGACGGTTCGTTTTGTTCTCAATTCGAGTCATGTTACGTTGCCGATCGATAGAAATTACTTGTAACTATTCGATCGGTCTGTTGTTTACCGTTCTCGTTCGTCAGCTAAGAAAAGATATTTCGTCTCCCCGAAAATTCTTTACTTATTCGTTGTTACGACTTCGGTACAAACAATTATGGAATTGACAAAAAGTTGTTATAGTGAGTAAAAGTGGTCTTTCAAATTGGTGTCTAAGTACCAAGTTCGATTTTTTCTTCTACAAGTCGTTTCTAATTTTATAAAATTAATTATTTTAGCCTTTAGACTCAGATGACCGGCTCTAATTTCAAACACGCGACTAAAGTTCACCAAAATGGATATCTTTTATTTTTAGAACATGAGACTACTATGATCAATCTACACCATGTCGAAAAATTCTGAGAATTTAACTTATCTCTGGAATCGAAACATTATTTAAAATTTTAGTCAGAAAGTGGAGGAAAAAACTTCCATCATTTTTTCGCAATTCACAAACAATTATTTTATCAATACATTTTATCAAATATAACTAAAGATATATATAACTATTTATTTCTTCTAAAACATGAATATGCGGATTTGAATTAAGTGGTGAACTTGTGATGCAACAAAAACATTAACAGAACATTAGTCTTAATTTCTATTTTTAATGATAATAAGTTAATTGATAAATCCTCAACAATGGCACACACACCTTGGGCAAGAGACTTTGTTATTTTAGTCATAAATAGTTCAAAATATATTAGTGCTCGGTTGAATTTTAACATTTAAAAACTACAGAAACGGAGTAGATCCATGAACATGTGATATGAATATGATCTCTTCTGGTCATCATCACAAGACACTCCATTTGGAAGTACAACGTGCATCTTGTTGCTTGGTCATCACTCATCTTCGACGATTACTGCTAGGAGACAATCAGCAAATCTGGTATAGATAACTGCGTGTCATTCAACGCTAGCAGCTACACATAGGTGATAGGTCTCCTTCATCAGGAGCTGTTCGCCACTTGGTACCTCCGAGAAATGGCAAACTCTTGTAGTGTATAATGTTGACTCGCCTAGTGAACGAAGATTATATATATCTATGTCGCTATGACGCTATGGTGCATGGGCTTTTTGATACGCAATACGTTTCCGTCTTTGAACCCGAATTAGTTGATCATGATTAAGAAACTAACATATAGTAATTAAATGCTTATTTAAGTCACCTAACTCTGCTGAGAAGAATGGTCGTGGACTCCATTCTTGCATTGTTTTGACATTGATAAATAGGCTTGTTCAAATTCATCTAATAATCCTGGTGAAAGATATCTTTAATGTTGTCAATCGTGTTAATCCATCTAAGAAACCTGTGATACAACCTTCGTCTTTAATAGAGAAAACCTTTGCTTGGTTTCAGACCACTTTGTTGCAAAACCATCTATGGACATTAACCATCTTCTTAGAAGTTGCGTGTACCAATCCGAGAATATCTATGGTTAAGACCTCCCTTTCAACGTCACTATGCATTTGTTGGAACGTGACCAATCATCAATCTATCGAAATCTTCCTGGAATTGTCTTCGACTCACCAATCTCTCGCTTGTGGCAAGCTACAATCAAGTTCTTTTCTCTGATGTTTGGATCTTCTGTCGAATTATCGTTTAAATTTCTTTTGTCTTCCGCTTGTAAGAGTGCTTATATTTATCCTTGTTCCCAACCTTGAGGTTGATGTTTGTTTAAACAATATACTTGTTATGGTTTAATGGAATCAAGTATGTTTTTGTCCAAAAAAAAGAGTAATTAAATGCAAAACTGTCTATTTTATAAAAAAAAATAGCATTAATTTATATTTGTAACTTCTAGTCATACATACTATGAATAAAAGATTTCTAAAATAAAATATTTATAGTTTTATTAGGAAAGTGACCCCAAATCGTATGGTGAAGAGCGCCGGTTCATAGTCGAAAGGAATTACTATTGTACTACAGTAGAAACTCTATAAATTAATAATGTTGGGACCATGCAATTTTATTAATTTATAGTGATATTAATGTATCCTATAAATTAATATTTATTAATTTATCGTATAAGTTAATAAATATTAATTTATAGATATTACTATTGTACTACAGTAGAAACTCTATAAATTAATAATGTTGGGACCATGCAATTTTATTAATTTATAGTGATATTAATGTATCCTATAAATTAATATTTATTAATTTATCGTATAAGTTAATAAATATTAATTTATAGATATATTTACGTAAATACAATACTATATTCTTTTAAAATGTTATTAATTTAATTTTCTATATGTTTTGTTGTCTGCATATATACTTATGTTAGATTTTTATTTTTCTTTGACTTTTTTAATTTATTTTTCGGCAAGATATTGTGTATATATATCTACGACATTAACGTGAACGTAAACATGAAGCTTAATCTAATTTCTCTTTACACAAATCTTAGCAATGCTTTCTCAAATAAAAGATTTTACAAAATCAACTATGACGGATCAAATATGCAAATAGTTATGTGAGTACAACAGAGATCATACTAGTTGTATTTTTTAAAAAGTTGTAATTGTAACTTGAACAAAAATTTCATATAAAAATGAATCTTCAAATATATACTTAAGATCTATGATTATTAATTTATAATATTATTGGGACTATAATTTTACATAGAGATTTCAAAAAAATTATTATCTTATTATCTTATCGATTTTGGTTAATTTTTACATTGGCCCGACTTGGGACCGATAAAATTTATTAATTTATCTTATTTATTAATTTATCGAGTATTAATTTATAGAGTTTCTACTGTACTATTTATTTCCAATAAAACAATCTTTCAAAATAAATAACAATCTTTTTTTTTTTTTTTCAATTACTTTATAAAAATTTTAAAATGCTCTAATATAATTTTGGACATTGCTCTAACTTAACCTTTTATAAACAAAATAATATAGTCATTTTGCATATTTTACTGCCCTTTATTTAGAGTATTAATTCAATTGATGTATTATTTGGCACAAGGCAAATACTTGCTAATTTTCAAGTATTTATGACTCGTCTTCATCTGAAGCAAGTACTTTCTCTATCAAGCTCTCGTCCATAATCTTATTACTTGCAAGTAACTCGATTCCCTTTGTTACTTGTCGACTAACTTGATCCGGCTTGTTACTTTTAAGATACTTGCTATTTAAATATAAAAACAATATCCTACAATATAAATCTTAAAACATTCATAATTCCAAGTTTTTTTATATCTTTTCAGTTTGGCTTTTATAAGTTATAAACTATAAATATATAAATTCAAATAAGTTCTTAAAACCCCTTCTATATTAAAGCAAGTAACAAGTCAAAGAAGCAAGGTAAGACTTGTGCTTGATAATAATATATTTTGAGTACCTGTTATCCGGCTTACCAACGACAAGTACTTGTTTTATCAAGGCAGTAACATGTATGGGCAAGTAACAGATATTTGTACAGAGCCTTGTGATGCCATTATCTTTTTATAACGAAATAATTTTCTATACTGCTATGGCATATACGATATGTAATTTATAACCCAAATAACTTGAGTGAGACACAAACATATTCTAAAGATTTGTATTTTCAAAATCAACGAATAATAGGTTTTTTTCCACGGCAAATCACTTATATTACAACCATTCAAATATAATTATTGAGACAAATAAAGTAAATTGAACACAATTTCGATGAAAAAGTGGAAATGAACTTATTTTTCAAACGGATTCCTAACATGCAATATAATAAATCTTTAAAATCCGCTCTTTATACACTCGTAAAAGCCTAACATTTTATAGATGAAACTCCTAAATGTTTTCTACATCATTTTAACTAAACAAAAAATTTGATACTGTTTAAGATGATTCAGAAACATAATTTTGGAAGCATCATACATATCTTTGCCGCCTAGTGTCCATTGTTTCCCTTTTCATAGAAACTGAATTTTCCGACTGAGGGAAAGAGAGTGTAAAATGTAAATGTGAAAGGATAGATTAGTTATTAGTTAGTGTAACGTCCGTGAACCGGAAAATCGGTTAGGGTTTGTATTTAAATCATCCGGTTTAATCGGTTGGATTAATTGGAAACCCTAGAGTGTGCCTATAAAAGAAGGAAACTCGAAATTAGGGCTTTAGTTAGCCACTTTTCGTTTTATAAAGGAAAAAAAGAGAGAAGGAGAAGAACCAGAGTCATTAGGGTTTGGGAAAAAACGATTTTGACATATCAAATCGTTGTCAAAGGTAACGAAATTTGGTACAGTTATTACCAAGTCTTTTATCGTCATTCTCCATTTTACAGAATTGGATTCGGATTTATATTCGTTGAGTTATTTGCAGTTTGGTGAGACACGTTTTCTCAGACGCGAATTAGCACAAGTGGGGATTGTAACTGAAATCGTGGTTTCGTCTGGTTTCCGATCGGCACGAAATTTTGTGACGTCTAAGGCTAGCGTTTCACCGGAGGGATTTGATAGTTAACGATTGGTTTGTATTTTAGGGTTTCGTCTTTGAGACTGTTTGTTTCTGTTTTTCATGTCCAGTTTGCTTCAAGGTTGCTTTTGGTTGTGACTTGTTGTAGGACGTTTTTGGACTGTTTCAGACGCAAGGAGAGTCTCTCCTGGGTTTAATTGTTGTTAGAATCAATTTGTTAAGGTGAGTGCGTGACCATGAGCTTATCTGAGCGATTGGATTGTATAATTTGTTTTGTGTGATGATATGTAGGTGCAGTGAATATGTTTTTGGGTGAATTGTTCAATGACTGGTTTGTTTATATTGTATTTGTGATTATATCCCTTTTTTTGCTTGTGTGTATAGCTCGTAGATGAGAGGATCGCCTCACTAAGTATTAGTGATAATACTTACGCATCTCTTTCTTTTTGGTGCAGGTAAAGATAAAGTATGATCGTGAAATCATGGCAAGGAAGAGAGGATGATCTAGGAACTCATTTGGTTTATTTTAGTGTTTTGGTTATTAGAACCGGTTAGGGTTGTGTTAGAATTGTTATTCATTCTTGGTTTTGTTGGTTGAATTATTTATTTATTCATAAAATAGTATTTTTTGACTTGCGGTTTAATTGTTGCTTTATTGGTTGGTTTAATTAAATATTTATGGGAATATTTAATTATGTTTTAAGAAAAACGGGTCGGGTTGTTTCAATTTGGTATCAGAGCGATTACGGTTCTAGGATGTGTAGAAAAATTAATTGATAAATTATTTTCCTAATGATTGATGTGGGAGAAGATAGGATGTTAGCATATTGAGGATTGATTATGGAGTGTTTAGCCAATTGTTATGGCGAGAGTGATGGCCATAGTGCCACAGTTGAGCAGACTGTGGGTTCGCAGCCTGAGTTTGTGGAGCCCGGGGCTGGGGAAAGTCTTGGTGCCGATATAGCTGGTGCAGCCAGAGTGGGGGCTGGTGGAGCTGGTGTTGGTGCTTGTGTCCATGTTGTTGGTGCTAACGACCCAGGAGTGATGGGTGCCGCAGCCGGAGAAACCCAAGTTCCAGAGGTTGGTTTGGCGGGCCTGCTGAGCAGTTGTTGGAGCGGTTACCAGGTATGGTACCAGTGCAGGCTCCAGTTGCGCCACGAGTGGCGGAGGTGCAGCAGAGGGCTGCGCTTGCTGAGGAGGTTCCATCTTATTTGAGGATGATGGAGCAGTTGCAGAGAATTGGCACCGGGTATTTTTATGGTGGTACTAGTCCTGAGGAGGCCGACAATTGGAGGTCGCGGGTTGAGCGGAACTTTGGTACGAGCTGATGCCAGGTGGAGTATCGGGTGTGACTGCAAAGAGGAGGCAGGCGGATATGTCTTGTACAGATTTTGGGGCTGAGTTTAATGCCAAGTACTTTCCGCAGGAGGCGCTCGACCGTATGGAGGCGCGTTTTCTTGAGCTGGCACAGGGTGAGCGGTCGGTTTGGGAGTATAACCGATATTTGGTGTATGCGGCTCGGGGCATGGAGGATGACCAGGCTCAGATGAGGAGGTTCTTGAGGAGACTTCGACCTGATTTGAGGGTACGGTGTAGAGTGTCGCAGTACGCCACGAAGGCGGCACTGGTGCACTGGTGGTGGCAGTGAGTCCAGCGGTACAGACGAAGAAGACTCAGCAGCAGGTGGCATTTAGCAAGGGCGGCAAGCATACGCAGGGGCAGAAGAGGAGGTGGGATCATCCTTCCAGAGCTAGACAAGGTGGTCGTGCAGGATGTTTTTCTTGTGGGAGTCTTGACCACAAGGTAGCGGATTGCACGCAGCGAGCTGAGACGAGGGAGTGTTACCACTGCAGGGAGGGAGACATCTCCGGCCGAATTGCCCTAAATTACAGCGGATGGTAGTGGCAATTGTACAGCCGGCAGTGCAGTAGGGAGTGCAGGTGCAGTAGGGAGTGCAGCAAAAAGTGCAGCAGTTAGCACATATTGCAGCGGCACCGCATGGTTACACTACGCGTGAGATAGGCGGTATCAGCAACAGAGCGATCACAGGTATGATTTCTGAGACTCAGACTTTGTGAATTATTTCTGTTGTTTTTAGATATCATTGTTTTGTGATGAATGTTAAGGTTCTTAGCACATGAGGTTTGTGTAGGGACTTTATTAGTGGGTGGTGTAGAGGCTCATGTGATGTTTGACTCTAGAGCATCGCATTGCTTCAATACCCCGGAGAGTGCCTCGCGCGGTAACATTCGTGGGGATCCTGGTGAGCAGTTTGGAGCTGTCAAAGTTGTTGGAGGGCAGTTTCTAGCGGTTTTGGGGAGAGTTAAGGGTGTGGATATTCAAATTGAAGGGGATTTGATGCCAGCAGATCTGATTATCAACCATGTAGAGTTGTATGATGTTATTCTGGGAATGGATTGGTTTTATCATTACAGAGTACATCTTGACTGCCACCGTGGGAGAGTTTCTTTTGAGCGGCCAGAAGGGAGGTTGGTTTATCAGGGAGTGAGACCTACCTCAGGGAGTCTCCTCATCTCAACAGTGCAGGCAGAGAAAATGATCGAGAAGGGCTGCGAGGCTTACCTGGTGACGATATCTATGCCGGAGTCTGTGGGGCAGGTAGTAGTGAGCGACATTCGGGTTGTTGAGGAGTTCGAGGATGTGTTTCAATCGTTGCAGAGATTACCACCATCACGGTCTGATTCTTTCACGATTGAGTTGGAACCAGGGACAGCGCCGTTGTCTAAGGCACCCTACATGATGGCTCCAGCAAAGATGGCAGAGCTGAAGAAGCAGGTAGAGGATTTGTTGGGTAAGGGATTCATTCGTCCTAGTACTTCACCTTGGGGAACGCCGGTGTTATTTGTGAAGAAGAAAGACGGGAGTTTCCGCTTATGTATTGACTACCAGGGGTTGAACCGGGCCACTGTGAAGAACAAGTACTCTTTGCCAAGGATCGATAAGTTGTTGGATCAGTTGAGGGGTGTTACTTGTTTCTCAAAAATTGATTTAACGTCGGGTTATCACTAGATCCCGATAGCGGAGGTCGATATTCGCAAGACTGCTTTCAGAACGAGATATGTACATTTTGAGTTCGTGGTGATGCCTTTCGGTTTGACTAAAGCACCTACAGCGTTCATGAGGTTGATGAACAGCGTGTTTTAGGAGTTTTTGGATGAGTTTGAGGTCATCTTTGTTGATGACATTCAGGTGTATTCTAAGAGTCCTGAGGAGCATGAGGTACATATTAGAAGAGTGATGGAGAAGCTACGGGAGTAGAAACTGTTCGCTAAGTTGAGCAAGTGCTGTTTTTGGCAGACAGAGATGGGTTTTCTGGGCCACATTATTTCAGTAGAGGGAGTTTCAGTGGATCCAGAGAAGATTGAGGCTATCAGAGACTGGCCTAGACCGATGAATGCCACTGAGATCAGAAGTTTTTTTGGGCTAGCAGGGTATTACAGGAGATTCGTCAAGGGGTTTGCGAGTATGGCACAACCGATAACTAAGCTGACAGGGAAGGATGTTCCTTTTGTGTGGTCACCGGGGTGCGAGGAGGGTTTCGTGAGCCTGAAGGAGATGTTGACGAGTACACCAGTGTTAGCATTGCCAGAGCATGGAGAGTCTTACATGGTTTATACTGATGCCTCGAGAGTTGGTTTGGGTTGTGTTCTGATGCAGCGTGGGAAGGTTATTGCCTATGCATCGCGGCAGTTGAGGAAGCATGAGGGCAACTATCCTACTCACGATTTGGAGATGGTTGCGGTAATCTTTGCCTTGAAGATTTGGAGGTCTTATATTTATCGTGGGAAAGTGCAGGTGTTCACGGATCATAAGAGTCTGAAGTATATCTTCACTCAGCCATGGCTGAACCTGAGGCAGATGGATGGAGCTAGTGGCTGATTATGATCTGGAGATAACCTATTATCCTAATAAGGCTAATGTGGTTGCAGACGCATTGAGCCGTAAGCACGGGTGCGGCACCAGGACAGAGTGTTGATGCCTTGGTAAGTGAGATTGGTGTTTTGCGGTTGTGTGCTGTGGCACGGGAGCCATTGGGATTGGAAGCTGTGGATCGAGCAGATCTTCTGAGTAGAGTTCGGTTGGCTCAGGAGAAGGATGATGGGTTGATTACAGCTTCTAAGGCAGAGGGCTCTGAGTATCATTTTGCAGCTAATGGGACTATCCTTGTGCATGGGCGAGTTTGTGTGCCAAAGGATGAGGAGTTGCGACGGGAGATCTTGAGTGAGGCTCATGCGAGCATGTTTTCCATTCATCCAGGAGCGACTAAGATGTACTGAGACCTCAAACGGTACTATCAATGGGTCGGAATGAAGAGGGATGTAGCTAATTGGATCGCAGAGTGCGATGTTTGCCAGTTAGTTAAGGCTGAGCATCAGGTGCAGGGTGGCCTGTTGCAGAGTTTACCCATTCCTGAGTGGAAGTGAGATTTTATCACGATGGATTTCGTGGTTGGGTTGCCTGTGTCGCGAACCAAAGTTGCTATTTGGGTGATCGTGGACCGTCTGATTAAGTCAGCATATTTTCTGGCCATCAGAAAAACCGATGGAACGGCGGTGTTGGCTAAGAAATATGTGAGCGAGATCGTGAAGTTGCATGGAGTACCTTTGAATATTGTGTCAGACAGGGAATCCAATTTTAATTATGCGTTTTTGACAGCCTTTCAGGCAGAGATGGGCACTAATGCAAATGAGCACGGCTTATCATCCTCAGACAGATGGGCAATCTGAGAGGACTATCCAGACGCTTGAGGATATGTTGCGGATATGTGTCTTGGATTGGGGAGGTCATTGGGCGGATCACTTGAGTTTGCTTATAACAACAGCTATCAGGCGAGTATTGGGATGGCTCCTTTCGAGGCGTTGTACGGGAGGCCATGCTGGACACCGTTATGCTGACCCAAGTGGGGGAGAGGAGCATATATGGTGCAGCTTATGTTCAAGAGACCACAAAGAGGATCTGGGTTCTTAAGCTCAACATGAAGGAAGCTCAGGATCGACAGCGGAATTATGCTGACAAGAGGAGGAGAGAGCTTGAGTTTGAGGTTGGGGATAGAGTGTATCTCAAGATGGCCATGTTGCGAGGTCCGAACAGGTCTATCTCAGACACTAAGTTGAGTCCAAGGTACATGGGTCCGTTCAGGATTGTTGAGAGGGTGGGACCAGTGGCATACAGGTTAGAGTTGTCAAATGTTATGCTTGCGTTTCACAAGGTCTTTCATGTGTCGATGCTGAGGAAGTGTCTTCACAAGGATGATGAGGTGTTGGCTAAGATTCCAAAGGATCTTCAGCCCAACATGACTTTGGAGGCGAGACCAGTGAGGGTTATCGAGAGGAGGATCAAAGAACTTCGGCGGAAGAAGATTCCTTTGATCAAAGTTCTGTGGGACTGCGATGGTGTGACAGAGGAGATTTGGGAGCCAAAGGCGAGGATGAAGGCAAGGTTCAAGAAGTGGTTCGAGAAGCAGGTTGCTGCATGAGTTTGCCTTTCCTTGGTTTCCAGTTTTAGTGTTGTTGAGTTTTTGAGCTTCTGAGTTGTTGTTCTTATTTCTCTTTCATTTGTATTTTCGTTTGGAGTTGTAACGATTATGACATTTGATGATTTATAAGATGGGTATTTTTTTCTTCTTATATTTGACTTGAGTTGTCTTATTTAAGAATGTGTTGTGCGGTTTCCAAAAATGGAAAGTTTCCAAGAAAGGACTTGTCTATTTTTGGAAAGTTTGAGTAAACAACCTAAGAGAGAGGTGTGTTTACGAGATGGTCGGGGGTTGGTCATAAGGATGTTCTCGAGGGGATATGATGGATGGTGAGGCATAAAGGTGTCTTACGCGAATCCATGAGAGAGTCTGGAGATATGCTCGGAAGCGTTTAGTATTGTTTGCTCGAGGAACATGAGGGTCCCAACGACTTGTGAGGAGCGGTTTATGCTCCTGAGGTACCAGTAACTTGAGGGACTTGGTGTCTTTAGAGTGCGAGGGGAACGGTGGCTTCGGGTGACGATCCGAGAGCGAGTTTTGAGGTACTATTTTCTCCAAGTATCGTAACTCGATGACTTTGTGGCTGAGAGTGAGCCGACACAAATCAGGGTTTGACTTTGAGTGGGGAAGATAATACGTGTGATATCCAAGATACCGTAGGCCGAGGCCTGAGAGTGACGGTTTATGCTCGAAGATTGCGGTCTGAGAGTGGAGAGTGAGTTGTAAGCAACAATGACTAGTAAATCGTGAGTATAACGACTGGATAGAGAGACCTAGAGGGGTCGGGTTGGAGGGAGTGCGGACCGTAGTGATGGTTGCACGGAGTTCCTCGGAGTGGAAGGGAGAAGCTAGATTCGAGGACGAATCTATGTTAGTGGGAGAGAATTGTAACGCTCGTGAACCGGAAAATCGGTTAGGGTTTGTATTTAAATCGTCCGGTTTAATCAGTTGAGTTAATTGGAAAGCCTAGAGTGTGCCTATAAAAGAATGAAACTCGAAATTAGGGCTTTACTTAGCCCTTTTTCGTTTTATAAAAGAGAAAAAGAGAGAGAAGGAGAAGAACCATAATCGTTAGGGTTTGGGAGGAAACGGTTTTGATATATCAAATCGTTGTCAAAGGTAACGAAATTTGGTAGAGTTATTACCAAGTCTTTTATCGTCATTCTCCATATTACAGAATTGGATTCGGATTTATATTCGTTGAGTTATTTGCAGTTTCGTGAGACACGTTTTCTCAGACGCGAATTAGGACAAGCGGGGATTGTAACTGAAATCGTGGTTTCGTCTGGTTTCCGATCGGCACGAAATTTTGTGACGTCTAAGGCTAGCGTTTCACCGGAGGGATATGATAGTTAACAGTTGGTTTGTATTTTTAGGGTTTCGTCTTTGAGACTGTTTGTTTCTGTTTTTCATGTCCAGTTTGCTTCAAGGTTGCTTTTGGTTGTGACTTGTTGTAGGACGTTTTTGGACTGTTTCAGACGCAAGGAGAGTCTCTCCCGGGTTTAATTGTTGTTAGAATCAATTTGTTAAGGTGAGTGCGTGACCATGAGCTTATCTGAGCGATTGGATTGTATGATTTGTTTTGTGTGATGATATGTAGGTGCAGTGAATGTGTTTTTGGGTGAATTGTTCAATGACTGGTTTGTTTATGTTGTATTTGTGATTATACCCCTTTTTTTTGCTTGTGTGTATAGCTCGTAGATGAGAGGATCGCCTCACTAAGTATTTGTGATAATACTTACGCATCTCTTTCTTTTTGGTGCAGATAAAGATAAAGTGTGATCGTGAAATCATGATCTAGAAACTCATTTGGTTTATTTTAGTGTTTTGGTTATTAGAACCGATTAGGGTTGTGTTAGGATTGTTAGTCATTTTTGGTTTTGTTGGTTGAATTATTTATTTATTCATAAAATAGTATTTTTGATTTGCGGTTTAATTGTTGCTTTATTGGTTGGCTTAATTAAATATTTATGAAAATATTTAATTATGTTTTTAAAAAAAAATGGTCGGGTTGTTTCAGTTAGTTTCTAGTTCCCTTGTCTAATCTCTTTATATATTGTAAAATTCTCATCCCAGTGATATAACAAAATCTCTTTAAACCTTAATACGATATGTCGATCTCTAACCTAAAACAGTAGCCGACCCCTTTATATTTTTTTACAATTCCCATGGCCTCTTCTCCAGCCACCTTCTCTCAGACCATTGTCACCTCCGATTCTGTTCATCTCTTGAATGTCAATATGACAAACTTTACCAAACTCATGGATAACAACTTCATGATGTGGCGTTGTTAGGTTCATGCCCTACTCGATGGGTGTGATCTTGCCGGCTACATTGATGGTTCTTGTGTTGCACCACCACCTACTGTCACCACCAATGGTTCCGTCACGACGAATCGGAGGTACACTCAGTGGAAAAGACAAGACAAAATGATATATTGTGCTTTAATCGGCGCTATCTCAGTTAATGTTCAACCTATTCTCTCCACAAAAACCACTTCGGCCGAGATTTGGGAAACATCATCACCATCTAACGGTGTCATCAGAAGGATGAATTTTTCGCCTTCAAGAAAAAATAGACAGTCCCAACTCTACCAAATATTGACTCCGGGATCGAAACCCAAAGAACATCTCCAAAATAAAAGACATTGACTGCATCCAGAGAGTGAATCATTGGAAACCGTTCATTATGTTAATACAAGACAACTGTGTGTCTTGAATGTGGTTCCAAAAATAATCATCTGGGCTTTTCTTCCAAATATCCAATGAGACTATTCACTAGATAAATCCCCCATGGACATTGCTTCCAGTTTATTAATTCATGAATCATGATTGAGTATTGTTGTCGTCCATTGAATTATTAATAACTCGGTGAGCGATGTATCTTCATCTATAAATCTCTGTTTGCTCCATTGCGGTTTCTACGTACGGTGATTGTTTCCAATGTAGCTGTTAAGATTTTCAAAAAATCCTAAGACCACTGAACATGAACCGCTAGGAATTAAATCCAATAGAAAGAAAACATCACATACCACTAAAATAAATTCAGTGTAAACCACATTAAAGAACCAAGCTCAATTGGTAAAGACTCTAGGCAAAGCTTAGAGGTCGTCAGTTCGAGTGACGTTTGGGGCAAAACTAATAATACATGTGGTTTTGGGCTTGGGAGATTACGGGCTTTAGCCTAAAACCTCCTGGTATTCGGAAAAAAAAAAGAAAAAAAAACCACATGAAATAAACCACCCACTCAACTGCATAGAAACTTTGTTCATGTACACCTCAAATCATGATGTTGATCATCTGTTCCTATTGAATTTGGCTTTAGGACCAATATGAATTTGGCTTCATTTGGTACTCTTGTGCTCATTATTTCCATAATATCATAGTTTTTTTCTCAAATATTAATGATAGATTTTTGGAATGTTTCGAATCTATTTTTGAAAATTCCCGTCAATACGATTTACTCAAACTACTGTATACAAATATTCAAATCGTTCCATTGCAAATGTAAAAATATATTTCGACATTACTCTAATATAACTTTCCATAACCTAAATTAAAATACTCATTTTGCGAGTTTGGTTTGGAGTCTTTGGCTTAACCAAATATGCAAAGATCGTGGAGACCGTATCATCCTCTAGTTGGATCATTCATCAACGTCGGAGCTCTCATCTTCGGGAAATCATTAAGAGCATTAGAACCACTTGTTCGCTTTCTCATGCGGGTGGGCAAGACGTTCCTTTATGGAGGTTAAAGAGGAAGGCTTTGGACCACGTTTTTTCCCGCTAAGCACCATATGGACCAGATCAAATCTGACTACAACACCAACGCATTACTTGGAGTCGTCTGGTCTGGTTTTCTCAACAAATTCTGAGATACTCCTTCACCACCTGGTTGCTCTAAAAGATAGACTTGCCACAAGATCTCGCTCATGGAGTTTGGGAGTTATAAAGCCATTTCTTCTATGTGGTGAGCCGGAAGAGTTACATGTTCACCTCTTCTTTGCCTACGCGTATTCTTTCACCACAAGGATGGAAATCAACGAACAATCACTGTGATTACATTATTTATTGTGTTATGCTGATCATTATGCCATTTAATATACATTAGTAATCCATCCGGAAACTTGATATTTAGTGAGACACTAACATATTATCAAAGATACAAAACCCTATATTCAATTTTCTTTAGACCTTCTCTTAAACTTTACATTATAATAAACTCAACTAACCTAACCAAGAAAATATGTTTGAGTAACCAATTTCCGTTATCAATATTCTAAAAATGATCACATATGTATAGGAAAAAAGTATATACATTACTAATCAAAAGACCCTAAATCTTTCTACTACTTTTTAGTTATATTCCAAATCATTTTGTAACATTCTATATTAATAGTAGAACATTTTGTCCAAAGAAAAAAAGATGTTCAAGAAAACTAACAAATAGTTTTTGTTGCTCGAAAGATTTCAAATCAAGACATAATATATACCTAGGGAGACTTTAATTCGGTTATGTCAAGATGTATTGGAAACTGAAAAAATTGTAGAACACTCATGTGATACCTCTATAAATTAATATTCGATAAATTAAGAATCACTATAAATTAAAAAATTCATCCGCTTCCGAGTTATGCCAGTGTAAAAAATGATACAAATTGATAAAGAAATAAGATTATAATTATATAAAAAAAAATTGTAAATATATCGTCTAACCAATATTGTAAACTAATAATTATATATATATATATATGACTCTAGTTTTGTTGACTTATTCATGAATTTCCATTCTTATTGGATCTCCTCTTCAGTCTTTCTTATTATATATCAAAAACTATGGTGATATCTATTCGAATTGCATACAAAAATTGTGAAAGATTTTTTAGACGCAATAACTATTTTTACGTGTAAATGTTTAATTTTAAAGGTAATGTAATATTGTCTTCGACTGCATTATCACAATTAAGGACAGTAGCAAGGATTCTTTCTAAACTCTAAAATTGGTTATAACAAAAACTTCTTAATTATAAATAGGAATGTTCAAAAAATATGAAAATAAACACCTATATAAAGTTTATCAAAAAGATTAATACCTTTATAAATTAATAGAATTTCAGGGTTCCGACATTACTAATAAATGGAGGTTTTAATGTAGACATCGGAGTAAGAATTTTGTGTTTTGGGGAAATAACTAAAACACAATTACATGTGAATAGAAGAGGAGATGACAAAAACAAATGAACATTCAAAATGAAATTCAATAACTTAAAAAGGACAAAACAATCTTCATATAGAACTGTGGTGAATAGAGATCTCTAATAACTATGAAACCTCTGAAATGAAAACTTAAATAACGCTTAGAACTAAAAAAAGATACTCAAAGGGATAAAGATAAATCAATTCTCCCGCTTTTAGTTTTTTCTTCTTCTGGCTGAATATCATCATCATCATCATCAATCTCCACAATATTGTTTGTTCCAATCTTTGAGATGAAATTCTCTTCGCTTAAAACGTTTCCTTGCGAGACGAAATTGCTAGAAAGCTTGGTGGTTTGAGGAGGAGGAAAAGGAAGAACGTTTCTAGAGTTTGATGGGTAAAGGTTGTTGTAGGATGGTAAAGGATCAGGGACCCTTGAAGTAGAACCATTGGTACTAGTGTTCCCGGTGAAGAAGCGAGTAGGAGTGACACGAGGAACTACAGCCATGTTCATACCCGCATTGAAAGATGGGTAAATTAAGCGTTTAAAAGGATCAAGAGTGATCCCAAGATGATTTTCATTTGATAAAGCATCTTGTGAATAACCACCTAAGAGAATGTGAGGCTTATCAAGGAAAGGGTTCAAAAAGGAGAGTCCAGGATACTCAGCTTCCATCTCCTTCCGCTTTTTGTCCCACTCCCGCTCTTGCTTGTGCGCGTTCTGGTGACCACCTAAGGCTTGAGAGGTTGAGAAACCTTTTTTGCAAAAATGACAAGTGTAGATCTTGTTTGATTTTGACGGGTAAAACTTCATGATCTCTCTTCCTCTTCGGACAGCACTAGATCCAAAACTAGAGTTCTCAATCCTCCTTTCAGAGGTAACCTCTTGAGGAGAACCTAGTTTCAGAATAGTGTTCCTTGTTGCCTTCTCTTTCGACTTCTCCATGTCCACAACAATGCCTTTGAGCTTTTTGGATTTGGGTGTGGAAGAGCCTGCAGAAGACATTGAAGAAGACATAGCTGGTTCTCTGTAACAAATCTTTTTTTTCTTTGTTAAGTGATCTTTATCTCTTTGTGATAGATTCGGAGAAATGAGGATGCTATTTATTGAGAAGGTAACCTTAATGTTCGTTAACTATTATGGTATAAAATCTCCAAGGGTTTAATTAATTAAAATCACAACTACTATGAGTTCATATCTGGCTGTTTCTTTAACTATGTTGATTTTACTTGACTTGCAAAATGATATGCTTGTGTGAATTTTATGTAATTAAGTAATAAATGTACAACTACTATGAATCCATAGTTTTGAAGTTTATGGTTGTTTCTGTAACAATTCTTTATTTTTTTCTGACTCTCAATATAACACTTTATGTGGAATATGTAACTTATAATATTATATAACTAGGTATTTTTTTATATACTCGAATATATTGCATTTCATTTTAATTTTTATGTTTTGTTTATACATACGAATATATTGCATTTCAGTTTTTTTTTTATGTTCTGTATATCAAATTAAATTCATATTTTTAAATTTTTATATATTTAATAATCCAAAATAGTAAAAATGTGAAATTTGTACCAACATAGTTTATTATTTTGGTTATATTTCTATAATATAATTGATATTACTATGACGTTTTTACATGTCCTTGCAATTACAAAAATTACTACCGAACAGTACTTTAATAGTCTATTTTTCTAACCATCTTGTTAAAGAAATTGATATTTTAGTGTTACAAGAAATAGTGCACAAAACTCGTTTGAACTACTGTTACAAACTACTAAATTTTCTATGAAATCTTTTATTTTCTTTTTGTGTAAAAATATATAATAATTAAAATAAATAATAATTAATAAACCAACTGTAGTCAAAGTAGCATCTTTAACTACTATGGAAGGATGATGTTATTCTTCACTATTTTTATAGAAAATAATTAGTCATTGCAAATACAAAGGAATTGCATTCTATATTTCTACTATATGGAAATATTACTTTGGAAGGTGTTTTATAAACATTTAACTTAGACAGCTTGTGATTGACTACAGTTGTTTTTTCTCATTACTAAAAACTAGAAATAAAAATACGAGATTTCTTTAATTAGTTTTTCCGTAGTAATCAAATTTTTTACTTTCTTTGTTTTGATTGGGAGAAAAATACCCAAAAAAGAAATAGAATGACAAAAAATGGTCTATGAACTGTAAAGAATAACAATTGTTTTCCTTATATATATATAGATATTTTCAGATATATATATTCATAAAAAGAAAGCTTGAATAGCTTAAGTGTTATTTTTTTTCTTAAATGAGACTACTGAACTATATGGTAAAATATATCCAAGATACATTCATGAATGCTGACGTATTCCCACAAAATATTCAAGTTACATTCAACATTTTATAATTTTTCAAATTGTAAGTCTGTAAATAATTTAATCTGAGATGATTCTATTTAAGCTTAAATACGAAGATGATCAAAAAAAAAACTAAGGGGAGTTTTTTTTTTCAGTGAAACAAATTGTTTCTACCTATTAGGAAGAGATTTTTTAAATATATTTGAGAAATCTTATGTCGTCCATTATTTCTAAAGATTGTAAGTGGTTTCATTAATCTGTTTTATAATACTTATAAGATAGTTTTATCGAAATACATTATATATTTAAGCTTTATATATCTAGCAACCATTAATTTTCTATTTTCCTCTTTACTTGACCTTTGCTCCAATATACCAAATTTTTCTTTCGGTTACTATTGTGAAATTATCATTTTCTATTTTCACATAATTAGAAGTTTAGAACAAAAAATCGAAAAACTAATGACTCTCTCTCTCTCTCTATATATATATATATATATATATATTAGAAATGCTGCATATCTATATATAAAATTAGAATTAATTATTATCGTGAAATATATAAATTTCTTGTTTGTTTAAATGTGAAAGATGTCCATTTAGAAGTTTAAAACAAAAAATCAAAAAATAATGACTTCTAAAATACTTTCTCGAGAAAGTGTCCATATATAGTGGTATTTTAGACTTCTAAGATTTTAGACATGTTTGTTTGCACATTCAGATTGTCATCTGAATGAAACTGCTAATTGTTGTTCGTTTTTGTGTAAAAATAAGCATCACCATATCGATAATTTGAAATCATTAGTATAGTTAAGACTAAAAATATGAGCATTTTAGTTATATTTTAATTAAACTCATCTAGACGGAAATATACATTAACCAAACAGACAAAGGTTTATTCAGATCAACAATCAAAAATTGAAACGAACAACGGTTAGATAAAGCATCCTGTTAATTCATTTGAATGAACCATTTAGATGGAAATGTCAGAGGAGCGCTTAGTCGATTTTCAACTAAGGATAAATATCAAGCAATATAGTTAGAGGTTATATATGTACATCAAAGTCAATATGAGACACATTTAACCAATGTTGGTTTAATGTGATAATAAGCCTGCAAAATCAAAATTGTCAACAATTTAATATTCCATGAAATTTAATGACCAAACATATCCAAATTGATTACCACTTAATTTGAGACAAGATGACCACAATATATTTCAAAACAACAAGCCTCATCTTAACAACAACATTCTAACCAAATCACTAAGCAAACGAGAAATTGACATCCTTCTGTTTGAGAAGAACATTAAGAACCTTCGTGCCCTATCTTTGAGGAGATATTGTAAAGTTTGGTTAAGTTTGATTTTATTGATTCTTCTTTACTATATTTTCATCTTCAACAAGTTTGGTATTAATTGAGTTGTAGGGGTGGGCAAATATTCTGTAATCCGAAAAGCCAAACCGAACCAAGCAGAAATAAATGATTTGGTTTGGTTATATAGTTTAGCCTAAAAAGCTATTTGGTTGTCAGTTTCGTTCGATTTTCTGTTTAGGTTTGATTTGGTTAAAACCCATAAAATCGAATGGTTTTTTTTCTGATGAAAATTTAGAATAATTATATATAATTATATTTTTTCAATTTATATTTTGTTAATAATATCCTTCATATTTTTTTTATTGAGATTAGAATTATTTGGATTCTATTCTTTGAATATTTTGGGTTTACGAATCTAAACTTAGATTTTGTTCCTTGAATTATGTTTAACTTATTATTTCTATCTACGATTTCTTTTATTTATGCAGCAATAGTTTTTGGTGGAAACATGGATTAAGTTTTTTTTTTAAAATCGGAAGCAAACCAAAACCAATAACTAATAATTTTGGTTAGCTATTATGAAAATTCTCCAGAAAAGAAATGACTTTCGAAATCCATTTGGTTGTCAATTTTGTTAAGTTTTCAGTTTTGATTTGATTTGGTTAAAAATCATAAAATTGAATGGTTTTGATGAAAATTTGGAATAATTATATATAATTATATTTGTTCAATTTATATTGTGTTAATCTTCAGATTTTTCTTTATTGAACTTATAATTATTTGGATTCTATTTTTTTAATACTTTGGGTTTAAGAATCTAAACTTTGATTAATTTTGCTCCTTGAACTATGTTTAACTTATTGGTTGATGTATTATTTCTATTTAGGTTTGCTTTTGTTTATGAAATAATTTTTTTTCTGTAAAAACATGGATTAAGTTTTAAAAAAGTCAGAACCAAACCGAAAAAAATAATTAATTATTTGGATTAGTTATGAAAGTTCTCCAAAAAAAATATGACTTCTCAATTTTTTTTTTTTATGTCCACCAAACTATGTGAACAAAAACCTTAAATTTGATTATACCTTAAATTAAGATAATTATTAAATTAAATTTCCAAGTTTAGTAATTTGGAAGAAAACCACAAACCTATTTTGGTCTGTCTCTCACATTCTTAAGTCAATCGACTTTCCCGCCAAACCCCATATATCAAAGCACCCAAAACTACGAAACTCTTTATCTATCATAAGCAAAACTATCCTTGTAAATATTTCCAAAATTATGCAGAATTCACACTCCTAAAGAGGCTACGTAAGCTTCAAAACAACAAACAGCTCTTCAAAAAACAAAAAAAAAACAAAAAAATCAACAAAAACGAGCTGTTCATATATATTTTAAAGAACAAAAACTAAAAAAAAAAAAAAAAAAAAACTTTGACAAAAAAAAAAAATGTCATATGGATACGACGATGAGGATGCAAAGAGGAAAAAGAGATATGTAATTATCTCTATCTCCTCTGTTCTTTTAATCTCCATGGTTGTCGCTGTTACCATAGGTGTTAGCGTCAACAAGTCCGATAACGCTGGTGACGAAGAAATCACAACTTCTGTTAAAGCCATCAAAGATGTTTGTGCACCGACGGATTACAAAGAGACTTGTGAGGATACACTAAGGAAAGATGCGAAGGACACATCAGACCCGTTGGAGCTGGTGAAGACAGCTTTTAACGCAACGATGAAACAAATAAGTGACGTGGCAAAGAAGTCACAAACTATGATTGAGCTACAAAAGGATCCAAGGGCAAAGATGGCGTTGGATCAATGCAAGGAGCTAATGGATTACGCAATCGGTGAGCTTAGTAAGTCGTTTGAAGAGTTGGGGAAGTTCGAGTTTCATAAAGTTGATGAGGCCTTGGTTAAGTTGAGGATTTGGCTTAGTGCGACGATAAGCCATGAGCAAACTTGTCTTGATGGGTTTCAAGGGACACAAGGTAATGCTGGTGAGACGATAAAGAAGGCGTTGAAAACCGCGGTGCAGTTAACGCATAACGGGCTTGCAATGGTTACCGAAATGTCGAATTACTTAGGACAAATGCAGATTCCGGAGATGAATAGTAGACGGTTGTTGTCCCAAGAGTTTCCTTCGTGGATGGATGCGCGAGCACGTAGGCTATTGAACGCTCCTATGTCCGAGGTAAAACCCGATATCGTGGTGGCGCAAGACGGAAGTGGTCAGTACAAGACGATTAACGAGGCATTGAATTTTGTCCCGAAGAAGAAGAACACGACTTTCGTGGTTCATATTAAGGAAGGAATCTATAAAGAGTATGTTCAGGTGAATAGGAGCATGACACATCTAGTTTTCATAGGTGATGGCCCCGACAAAACTGTCATTTCTGGCAGCAAAAGTTACAAGGACGGTATTACTACCTACAAAACAGCCACCGTTGGTAAGGATTTCTCTTACATTTTGAAGTATAAATTTGTATTTGCAATAGGCCCAAGAAATGCATAGGCCAATTATAATTTAGCAAAACATTATATATTCTAGTGTTCTAAAGAGCGGTGTAGGCGGTCGCCTAGGCAACGACTAGGCGCTAGGGGCTCATGCGACACCTAAAAAACCGTCTACCCCGCCTAAAATCGTATATACCTCGTTTAGTATATTTTTCTAGTTTTCAACTAAATTTATAATTATATAAATAGTTCTAAATGTTCATACAATGTTTGATATAGTTAAAAGATTATTTTTTCTAATTTTCGTTACCGATTTACATATTTACTTTTTTAGATATTTTATATAATATTTATGTATAAAATCATATTTATAATGTTTATATTATAAACGCTTTAACTGCCTAAAATCGCTTAGGTCCGATTAAACGTCTTAGGCGCTAGGCATTGGTTCACCGTCCGCTAAGCGTCTAACGATTTCTTGAACACTGCTTTAAAGACAAACAAGTTATACAAAATTGGAGATTAATTTTTTTATTGTATAGATATTTCATAAGGTACAATGTTTTAATGACCCGTCACTACTTTGATGAGCCTTAAATGGTTATTGCAGCAATCGTTGGAGATCATTTCATTGCCAAGAACATTGCCTTCGAGAACACAGCCGGGGCAATAAAGCATCAAGCGGTTGCTATTAGGGTTCTAGCAGATGAGTCAATATTCTACAATTGTAAATTCGATGGTTACCAAGACACTCTATATGCACATTCCCACCGTCAGTTTTACCGTGACTGTACTATCTCGGGCACAATCGATTTTCTCTTTGGAGACGCAGCTGCGGTATTCCAAAACTGTACTTTACTGGTGAGAAAGCCACTTCTAAACCAAGCATGCCCCATTACAGCCCATGGACGTAAAGATCCGCGAGAATCCACGGGATTTGTTCTCCAAGGATGTACGATTGTTGGCGAACCGGATTACTTGGCAGTCAAGGAACAGAGCAAAACTTATCTTGGAAGACCATGGAAAGAGTATTCAAGAACTATCATCATGAACACGTTCATACCAGATTTTGTTCCGCCGGAAGGATGGCAACCGTGGCTCGGCGAATTCGGTCTTAACACACTTTTCTACTCGGAGGTGCAGAACACTGGGCCGGGTGCAGCTATCACAAAACGGGTTACTTGGCCAGGAATCAAGAAGTTGAGTGATGAAGAAATCCTTAAATTCACTCCAGCTCAATACATCCAAGGTGACGCTTGGATTCCTGGTAAAGGTGTTCCGTACATCCTAGGTCTTTTTAGTGGAAACGGTTCCACAAATTCTACCGTAACTGGCTCTAGTTTGTCTTCTAACACAACAGAGTCATCAGATTCACCTTCGACGGTAGTAACTCCTTCAACTTCTCCACCAGCTGGTCATCTTGGTTCTCCATCAGATACACCTTCATCGGTAGTGTCTCCTTCAACTTCTCTGCCAGCTGGTCAACTTGGTGCCCCACCGGCTACACCATCAATGGTAGTGTCTCCTTCAACTTCTCCACCAGCTGGTCATCTTGGTTCCCCATCAGATACACCTTCATCGTTAGTTTCTCCTTCAACTTCTCCACCAGCTGGTCATCTTGGTTCTCCATCAGATACACCTTCATCGGTAGTGACTCCTTCAGCTTCTCCTTCTACTTCACCATCAGCTTCTCCTTCTGTTTCACCATCAGCTTTTCCTTCTGCTTCACCATCAGCTTCACCATCAGCTTCTCCTTCAGTTTCTCCTTCTGCTTCACCATCAGCTTCTCCACAAAGCTCAATCGGTTGAGATGGATTCGAAAACAGCGGCTAACTAGAGGTCATGTGATATGTGATTCCTACTCTAAAAGCCAAAAAAAAAAAAAAAAAAAAAATCTAGAAGGTGAACAATATTTGACAAACCTCATTTTTGGTTTTAATATATTTAGGAAAACTTTGAGAACTTCAGATTCAGTATTATATGGTCTGCCAAATTAATGTGAATATGAGTAGCTTTGTAAATTCATGTTAAATATCGTCATGTATATATGTTGTAAAATTTATTAAAATTATTTAGTACATCTTGTTTCCGATGTATCTTTTGCACTTTTTACGTTTGCACTTTATTCATATATAGAAGTTTCATACAATATACAACACTTAATTTTGACTGCACCATGGTGTTTGAGGACATTCGGGTCCCTTAGCAAGTAAGTAATAGACTCATGCAGCAATAACATTGTCATAGGATTCTAGAGATGAATATGAGGTATTTGGTTGTCATTGTTTAGCTAAAAAATTAGCAAAAACATTAAATGTAAAATTCGTTAAAAGCATTTAGTTGTCCGATGAATAGCAAAAAAAAATATTATTATTAAGAGAGGGATTTATTAATACGAACTAAAATAATACTATAAATATAGCTATTTAGCTTAACTAAAGTGACTTCCACTTCCTGCGATTAACAATTCCCATAAAAAATATGTCATTGTAATTCTTGGAAACACTTTTGTATACCAAAAGACCAAGGAGAATATTCCATGATGAAGCGTTTAACTTGATCACATGTTATCATCGTCATTAGCTCAAATCTTCAAAGATCTAAAAGTACTACATCTCTTATGACTCAAACTTGGCAATCACTATGTATAGTATATATTCTGATTTAGCCACTACACTTAGACGTATATGCTTGCTTTGCTTTAGTTTAGGTTGAACCTGATGTTATTGTGTATGATTAGAAATTTTGGATCATGTATGTCCCTTGCTTGGATCAACATACATAACTTCTTTACAAAAGCTAATCAACGAATAGAAATCTGTTTAAAAAAAATGATTTGGTCACCTAAGTCACCAAAATTCGGTCAAAGATCTTAAGAGAACCCCACAGTTAAGAGTGTTTGGATGGAATAATTTCAGGATAGGTGACCTTCCTGAATAATTTGTAGGGCCAATAACAAATCTTTAAAACTTCTTAGAACGTGACACGACCGCCCAACAGTGGTGTGTCCATATATTCGAGAAGACGTGAGATCCACTGGTAGGAATTAGAGCAGCAGCAATGGTGGTATCTATTGTGAGTCCCTTATAATAAAAATAATTAAAAAGTGAGGGACAGAGGAGAGAGGGGCTCCAAAAACCCTTATTTAAGGAACAGTCTCAACACCAAATATATACATGTAGCTTTTTTAGTAGTCAAACTCTATTAAAAAATTAAAATATAATAACAACATTAGAATATATTTTTTTATTTTTTTTTTAGGGACTCTCATAGTCCCTCCCGTTGGAGGTGGTCTTACAAGTTGTCTTCGGAAAAAAAAAGTTAAAGAACAGAAAATTGATGTTTTCGTAGTAAAAGAAAAAATATATATACTAAATGACCTTTGACTGCAAGAATGAAGTAAATAACTATGGTTGAAAATTATGAGAGAGGAAAACACTTTTAGACACAATATATGACATTTTTATCCTCAACCACACATGATCTTACCTTCTTCTTCTTTCTTGCTTGCAAACTTCCCCTTCCATCGCATATCAACAACATACTTCTCTATTCTTTCTCTCACCAACACAAATCTCTCTCTCTCTCCAACAAATTTTCTCGCCAATATTTCTGAATTTTCTTTATACGTATGCCGTCGACGAATCTCTCCACCCATCTCCTTCTAGTTCTCCCTCCTCTATCACGAATCTCTTCATTTCTTTGAAACTTTCAACCTTTGTTGTTTATTTGTCCACTGGATCTCATATTATTAATACTCCATGCTATTTAACAAAGTCACATATAATATTTGTCTAACAAAACCCCATGAAATATGTAAATATTTATCATGTTATCCAATAAAAACCCATGTAATTTTGTAACAATTCTATATATTTGCTAATATTTCGTGTTTTATAAGAGAATTGCATGCATTTTATAAATATATCATACTATTTCAGAAAAACACATTATTTTAGAAAAATATATATATAGTGTATATATATCGTTTATGTATTTAAAAGAATTACATAATTTTTGTAAATATATCATGCTATTTTAAACAAATACATATAAACTTTATAACTAAAGCTAATGCTATTTTCTGACACAAGATCATTCTCTCAATTCTTTTCCATTTCATAGTTAGTTTGTAATATTACCCTAAAAGAAAAAAGAAAAGGGCAAAAACCCTAAAAATTCAATAAAACGGTAATAGCAATCAACTCCTTAATCTCTTAATGATTTATAAAACGTACCGAAACAAAACTTAATTATTATAACTAGCCCCTATAGTTATTTTAAATAAATATCTGTCTAATAAATTTGACCAAACCCTTAAGATCTAATTTTCTCTGTTTGATTTGTCCTCTCAACAATGGCGGCTTCATCATCTTCGTCTTCCTCCGACGTCTCCTCTGATTCTTCAGACTCTCATCGTCGCCGTAAGGATCGCCGTCATCATCGTAGAAACGATCGAGACAGAGACTCGCTCAAAGTACGGAAAAAGAGCCGATCCACCTCGAAAAAACGCCGTAGACGCCAACACTCCTCCGATTCCTCTGATTCTTCTTACTCCGATTCCTCCAGGTCCGTTGATTTCTCGTCAACTTCTCTCGCCCAATTTTACGATTGAAAACCCTAATTTTCCCGTTTGGTTTCATTTCTGGATCGGAGCACTTGATTTCACATTTTGATTTTGTTCTTTGAATGTTAGGGTTAGGGTTTGGTTACATGGAAACTGGATAAGATTATCGTTAGTGGAACTCTAAAGATTGATTTAAGCAGAATCTAGCTTGTGTTTCTTGTTTGGTTTCACATTTTGAATTTGTTCGTCGAATGTTAGGGTTTAGGGTTTGATTTGATGGAACTGGATTAGAATCTCGTTAGTGGAACTGGATTAATTGATTGATGTAAATAGAAACTAGAGAAAACTAAGAGTGTGATATTTGCGTTTTTGTCTCAGTGAGAGCTCAGATAGTGAGCATGAGAAGTCACGAAGGCACAAGAAGCATGAAAAGCCAAAGAAGGTTACTTTCTGTACTCAATTCTTAATCATGTGAAGTTTCTCTGTTATAGTGTTTAGCTTAAAAGTACCATTTTTTGTTTAAAGGCTAAGGATAAGGAACGAAGCAAGAGTCATCGTCATAAACGGCATAAGAACAGAGAAAGAAAGGTTGGCCATTATTTTCTCATTACGCTTTGAATAGATTCTCATCAAGATAACAAGTTTCTTATAATACTTCTTTTGCCTTTCTCTGTGGCCTCTTCGAAATTGGAGCTGGGGTTGGTGACATGATAAACTGGGGACTTTGTGTTATCTTCGTTTTGTTTGTGTTTATCTTTTTGGTCCTGGCAATGTGAGTGTTGTATAGAAAGGGGAAGGAGAAGGAAGTAGCGGGCCTGTAAAACTATCAAAGGTACTATAGCTATATATACCCATAAAGATCTAAAGTTTATATGAAGTCCATGTTTTATGATTCAGTTTCTTTCATGATTCAGTTTTTGAACCGCGACAAAGACGATGGTGAACGTAGAAGTGCTGTTTCAGGGAAAAAAGTTAGTCTGAGACTCTCTTTAGGGTTGTCTAATATTACACCCTACACAACTATTTTCTGTTTTCTTTTCTCACTTCCTTCTTCTGATGTGTTTGGCTATAGATTCTGCTGAAGGTTGACAAGTCCAAAGAGGACAAAGCTGCAGAGAGCAAAAGAAATGAACTGCTTAAGTTCTTAAACGCAAGTTTCGACTAGTATTTTTCGCTTTTGTCTCGATGACAGAATCTCAACAACAAGAAGAATGTAAGATGGTATTTGATTAGATTCTAGTTTCCGTATCTGTTTGGTGATTCAGATCCTTGTTTTGTTTTTCCAGAGGACTAATCCTGTCATGGATTTGTTTTACTTCTATTTTCTTGTTTAGTCTTAAAGTTTGTGTTATCGCACACTGTTCTTCTTGGAAACCCGAGAAATGGTTACTGAGATTTTATCCGTGCGTACATTAAAACCATTTCCAACTTGCAAGATTCAGTATGGAACTTTCGAGCCATCTCCTGTTACCATGGAGCTGTGTTCCAATGTTGTTGGATTACATCCACTTGTGCTGAGAAGACTTGATGCGTTCTTATTTGACAAGCTTCATTATGATTATGGATATACGATTTTTGCTAGAACCTAATAGACAACGAATTAGGTGGGTTAGTACGAAACAGAACATTTTTCAGGGTTGTTTACACATTTTAATACTCATGTACAGATATTTTATTTCCAAGGAAGAGAAATACAAAACGAAATAGACCATAATGATACTATGAACTCCAAATACTGATCAAATCCAAATTCTAGATAAAATCTCATTGCAGCTAATAGTAGTAAGATTAAAAGACAAAGCAAAATATCCAATTGTCTTGAGAATAGAAAAACAGAACTTAAAACAAAGTCTGGAACAGGGTAAAGAGGAACCAGCGTTCCCTACCAAAACTTCGATACTTAAACCAAGCAAAACGAAACCAGAAAACATCTTCTTAGACCTTGAATCCACGACTCTTTCGCTTTCCTCTAGCTTTCTCAAACTTCCTTCCCTTATGCCTAACATATGGCTTAGTGTTACTGTGTGGCACACCAGGAGCAGGTCCGAAATGCTTCACTGCTTCACGCGAGTTCTTTGGTCCTCTAAGAAGAACCTGTCACAACATATCAAACACAGCTCAGTTTCATATATAAACTTGAATTATCCTAAACATTCAGATAGTGTAAAATTTTACTTACTGTGTTCTGTCCCAATGGAGCTCTGAGAGCAAGCTGGTCAAAGGTTAAGCACTCTCCACCAGCTTTCTCAATTCTAGCCCTAGCCCTCTCAGTAAACCTCAAGGCAGTAACCTTCATGGCAGGAATCTCATGAACTCTCAAATCATCAGTGATAGTTCCAACCAACACAGCAATCTTGTCATCCTAATAAATAGACAAACCACAACATTTGAGTACTCTAACCATCACTGAATAGTAAGATACAAAATCAAGTTTGTACATTTGTTCTCACATACTAACATAACAGGACAACGTCAAAACTCATAACTTCACAGAATGAAAATAAAATAAATGGGGTTCCAAATTAAGACCAAGGACAGACTCAAGATGTATATAAAGAGAGATGGGTCTCAAAAAGATCGAACCTTGCCAGTCATGAACTCTACAAGCCTAGAGAGTGAAAGAGGAGCTTTGTTGACTTTGCTCATGAAAAGCCTTTTCAGAATCACAGCATTGAAGTTGCTGTTAGATCTCCTCACCAAAAACCGGTAAAGCTACAAAATTTATCAAAAACACAAACAAATCTCAATAAACCAAAATGTAACAGACAGAGAAACATAAGTAAAAGACATGTCAATATTTGTTACCTTGACGAGAAGCTTTAGGTAGACATCATCGGACTTAGGAGCAGTCCTTTTGGTCTTCTTACTCTTACCTCCTGCGATAAGATCGATACCCTAAAATAACAACAACGATAAAACACTCAAATGCAAATCCATAACGAAACATCAGAAACCTAAGGAACCATTACACGCTAAACCAACTAGATCAAGCTCGCAAACGGAGAATTCATTTTGTAATACATAAGAAACGGAGATTGAGAGGCGGAGATCAAGAATTTACCATGGCTGCGTCTGCGAGAGGAAAACGAAGTTAGGGTTTATGAATTTATAGGAGCAACAAGCAAGCTCGCTTACATTTTAGGTTTTTATGGGCTTTATCTTCGCTTTAGGCTATTTGGGCCCAAACTAGAAGCCCATTTGTTTCACATCCTTCGGCTTCGGTTATATGATTTTGTTGAGATCAAAATCAATATTTTACTCTTTCTTTTTATGGTAAGACAAATAAATTTTTTATTCAAGTATATTAAGTGTAGATTATTGTCTTCAGAAAAAATAAAACTGTATATCTCAATTATGAGGATTCACGATTAGAGAACGTAGAATAATGGTATTATTTTGATCAGTGTTATAAACCGGATAAGTATGGATGTCATTATCCATCATTCATCTCTATCCATAAGATATGGATGATGTTTATCCATTATTTCTTCCTTAAGATATAGATGATGTTTATCCATTATTTCCTTCTTAAAATATGGATGATGTTTATCCATTACTTCATCTTTAAGATATGGATGATGTTTATCCATTACTATTCTCTAAGTAATTTACTTCCTAGCTAAGTAAGCTCTACTATATATAACTCATTTCATTCATTTATAAGATATAGAGAAAACAGAGAAAAAGAGAAGAGAAAGAGAAAGCAATAAGAAAACTCTTGTTTCGAGTTTTATTCTCTCTAGTCTTCATTCTTATTTCTTAATTTAATCTTTTATGACAATCAGAAGGTTTTTGTAATGCATTATTGCTAAAGTTTTATACAAAAATTAGGATCTTGTTTGCCAGCTAAAAAAAACTAATAGATGATGTTCATAGATACAATAAAATGGTGCAATCGGTTTTAACATGACATAATAATTGATATGTTCTTACTTCCATAATTTTTAGTTTGCTTTACAGTTTTGTATTTATAAGATTTTACTACATACAAATTATTAATAATTATTGTTTGTTTTGTTGATGTGAACTTTCATCCAATAAAGTTAAGAGAGAGATGATTTGATATTTCTTTTTTGTACAAGATGTGTATGTAATGACGTTAGTTACTTCATTGTAATTAAAGTTTGTTAAAATTGACTACAAAACATAAAGAATTATTTTACACTTGTGAGTAAACAAAATCCTATAGAATTATTTTCTTACTTTTTGTTTTATCAGCAAAAGCATAAGATAATTAACTTAAATACTTTTTGAAGTTTTAGAGTATAAATGTAGTAACAAAATATTAAACATAATGAATAAGAGTTTACTTAGAAATATAGAATTAATATTTTTTATTTCGTTTAGATTTTTTTCTTTTTCCTTCCAATATTATTATCAATGCAAATGTTTTACATCATTGTATACAAACGGCTATAAAAACCTAGGACATATTCGATATAACTCAAAGTTTGTATTACTCTTGGTAGCTGTCTTGACCAAGACATCAGCATAGACGTTGTTTTCTTGATGTCGGAATTTGAACTCGATGAAGTTAAAAGCTTTACGCCATTGATGTATGAAATCAAGATAATGTCGTAATCTTGGATTGGGCTCTATGCTATTGATGATACTAGTAACAGTGACGCTGTCACCCTCGAATATTACCTTCCTATAACCAAGTCCCTATGCGCATTGTATAGCCCAAATGAGTGCAGTACATTCTCCTTCTTCAATTGTTTGGCGTCCTTGAAATTTCCCCATTCCGCAGTCCATACATGTGCCGTGTGAATTCCTGATGATCCAGCCAAGACCCGCGGTTATCTTTCCTTCATAGTGAGAGACATCGTAGTTACACTTGACCCATCCTACTGGAGGCTTTTGCCAATTAGCCTTTCTCGATGTAGATGATAGTTGGTCTCGGGTATTTCTTTCTGGGGGTCGCATGTTATCTAGCCATTCCTTTGTGTCGAGGGACGCTTGTTTGACTATATCAGTTGTATCCTTTGCTCTTTTGTTGAAGACTAAATCATTTCGGCTCTTCCAAATACGCCACATTAGCCAAAATGGTAAAAGTCGTCCGGTTGTCTCAACCTTTGTATCCTCATGCAACGTTAATAAATAGCGGACTTTATTCTTCATTGTCTCGTCTGGGCTCAAAGTACATGTGTGGGAATTCCTGAAGCTCTCCATATTTGTTTCACCTGTGGACATGTGAACATTGCATGATTATTTGTTTCTACCTCATTGCAGCATCGTGGACAATATGGGTTGACATTAATGTTTCGTCGTCTTAAATTTTCAGAGATCCCAATTGCTTTGGATGAAAAAATCTCCACAAGAAATGCTTAAGTTTTTGAACAATTTGGAGACGCCATATTTTTGGGGGATATCTGTGTTAACTGTAAGCAGAGCTTGTGATGTGTCTTCTTCAAGACTGAGGTTAAGAGCCCTCCAATCAAGATTTGACGGTGAAATTACCATCTTTCATGTAATTCCAGATATATGAGTCATCTTTGAGATCATAAGGAATGAAAATTTTGTGAATGGGATAATGGTCCGACGAATCAATGTATTGATGTACCTATTGATCATCCCATTGTTGTGGAGGTCCTGTGAGGAGTTCAGCCACCTTAGTATTCGGGTCTATCAAATATAGTAGTTTAGGTGCTCTCGGTGGTGTTGTAGGTAACCAAGGTTCTCTTTAAGGCTGTTTTTTGTCCGTCACCAATACTTCTCTGTACGCCAGTCTCTAGTAGTTCCCTCCCAAATCTCAATGAATTCCAGCCATATGACGGTTTTGTTCCTCTTGTAGCCGTGAAAAAATTGTCGTCCCTGAAGTATCTTGCTTTTGACATTCGATAGAGATGGCAGTTTGGTCTTTGTATGATCGTCCAAGCCTGATTAGCCAATAATGCTTTGTTGAAGAGGTGAAGGTCTCTAAATCCAAGTCCCCCATTCTTCTTTGATGTCACCATCTTTCTCCAGGCTATCCAAGATATTTTCTTTTTTTCCTGAGTTGATCCCCACCAAAATCTTGCTATCAAACTATCAATTTCAGAACATAGTTCTTTTGGTAGTTGAAAACAATTCATTGAGTAAACCGGCATCTTCTTTGCCAACCTTTTATCCTTTTCCTAACTTGATCATGAATGTATTGGAGCATTTCTTTCTTTCTTCCTCCAAATTGTTCTGGTAGCCCCAAGTACTTCCCTCCTCCACAATTATTTGGTATCTTGAGCGTTTTCATGATTCCCTCCCTCGTGTGTTGAAACACACGACTTCCAAAAGTAATAGATGATTTAGCAAAGTTGATGAGTGGTCCCGATGTTTCCTTATATTCGTCAAAAATCTGTAGAAGATTAGTACTATTCTTCTGATGTGCTTTTAAGAAAAAGAGAGAGTCATCAGCAAACAAAAGGTGTGACACTGCTGGTCCTCCATTACTTATTCGGATGGCTTGTATTTTCCCCTCTAATGTCTCCTGGGTCATCAGTGTGCTCAGAACATCGACACATAGTATAAACAGAGACGGAGACAGGGGATCTCCTTGTCTCAGTCCCCGGGTTGGCTCGAACTGACCATATGGGCTACCATTGATTAGGACCGAGAATGAGACTGTACGAACACATTCCATGATCCAGTTTATCCAGCTATTGTCGAAGCCTTTTTTTAGTACCTCTTCCAAGAATCTCCATTCAATTCGGTCATATGCCTTACTAATATTCGTTTTCACCGCCATATACGAGGTAGCACATCGCTTACGAACTCTTAAAGAGTGTAGCACCTCATGGGCTATTAGGACATTGTCTGTGATGAACCTGCCCGGGATAAAAGCCGCTTGATTATCAGAGACAACAGAAGAGAGTACTTTCTTTAACCTTTTAACCATTATTTTTGAAATGATCTTGTATGTGACATTGTAGAGACTTATTGGGCGAAAGTCTTTCATCGTTACGGGCTTCTCAATCTTTGGTATTAAGCACAGATTAGTATGATTCTACACCTTATCCATTGTTCCAGTATTGAAGAACGTTTTGACTTCAGCAACAATGGATGAGCCCACAATATCCCAATAGGTTTGGTAATAAACCGCATTAAACCCATCCGGTCCAGGTGCCCGTGAACCTCCAATGGAGAATAGCGCATCTCGTATCTCATCTTCAGACACATCCTTCAGTAATTGATCATTCATTGTAGGAGTAACCACTGGATGTATGTTACGCAGAGCTTTGGATATTGTAGTAGGGGAATTGGTAGAGAAAAGTTCAGTAAAGTATCTTATTGCTTCTGTAGCAATATTTCTGTTACCATGTACATCCATTCCATTCACATCTTGTATAGACGTTAATGTATTCCTTGTAATCCTGTTTTTTGTTGCAGCGTGAAAAAACCCGGTATCGCGATCTCTCATCTAGCCACTGATTCTTACTCTTCAATTTTTAATATGTTTCCTCGTCCCTGTAAGCATTTAACAAATCCCTTTTGAGGCTGTGAATTTGAGCCAGGGGTGTGTAGCAGTCTGTGTTTGCGGTATCAAGCGCCTATGTTAACTCTTTAATTCGGTTCGCCGAATTAGTGTTATGACTTCTTTTCCAAGATGAGATCTCTCTTCTGCACATTCATATCCGTTCTTGAAGAGACAGATTAACAGCCCCCATACTATTATTCCAACTTCGACGAACAACGTCTTCAAATTCTGGAATTTTGCATAAACGTGTATCGAATTGAAATGGCCTTATACCTTGTTCAGTGGATCGTTTGATCTTTATGACTGCAGGACGATGATCAGATTCTATCATTTCCAAGTAGATGACTTCAGATGCAGGGAACAAAGCACGCTATTGATCATTTGCCATTGCCTGATCCAACCAACATTCAACGTTATGTGTTCGACATGGAATTGACCAGTAGATATAATATAATGGTGCCAATTATTTTGAACATATCATAAGTTATATGTTCTTACTTCCATAATTTATACTTAGCTTTTACAATTTTGTATTTATGCATTTTGATCACATAGACATCAGTTTGACAAAAAAAAAAATCACATAGACATCATTAATATTTCTTGCTTGATTTGCTTATTTGATTTTTCATTCAAATATGTGAACAGATATACAGTTTTAGGTTTGGATGAATTATTCAAATACGTAGAAGATTTTGTATTTTGAATTTCTTTTTAGCATATATTATGTTTTAGGTACTTCATGTCTTTATAGTTTTATGATTTGATCTTTCACTTATATGTATTTAAAGCTTTATGATTTGATTTTTTGTTGTGTATATTTTGTTTGGTTTCTTATGATTATTTTCTATTTTTCTGTTATTTCAAAAAATGGATAACATGAATAATAAAAATATTTTGAGTGATGAGAATCTAGGTCATTTGATGAATGAGGGTAATCTTCTAGAAAGTTGGAACTATTTTAAGATATTGGACAAAAATAATGTGAGATGCAGACAAAATTGGACAATGGGGGTTTGGTGTTGTTTATTCAATATTAAAGTATAAATTCAAAGTTGTTTCTAAAATATATAGAAACTAAATTTTAACATGCGGTACACCGCGTAGACAATTCATTTTTTAAATTAATATATATAAAATTTGTAAATTATTTTATAGTTTACAATTGTTATTAAGTAACGTCCTGCCAAACCCGTCCCGCCAAATCCATCCACAAAAAAAAATTATTTATTTTATTAATGTTGATCTTATTTATAATATGTTTATGAATCATTGTCAAAATATTTTATTCGTTGCGGGACGTTGAACCCACGCATTTTTCGCCAATTAGTTAATATATGTTCATTCTTAAAATTTCGAATCACAAAATATGATGAATTTGTTTTTGAGATGTTTTAAACTCTATATATTATATAATGATGTTATTTTTTTTTTATATATTAAACTTTTTATAAATTTAAATATTAATAATGTTTTATGAATTTTAAATCTATAAATAATAATAATTAAAAAATTAATATTTTTTGCCTTTTAGGTAATGATATAATAACTCTAAAAGCAAGAATTTAGAAGATTTAAATCTTTAATTAAATATTTTCATGCCTAAATAATTAATATCAGTAGCATGACATTGTAAATAAGTTCAAATACATGATTTGTTTATTTAAACAAAAAACGTTTAGTAAGAACAATATTTATTTAAACAAAAAACTTTGTTTAAAAATATTGTTAACAAAATACTTTTTATGCTAATTTTAAGTGATTGATGTGAAGTTTGTTTGGATTAAATTTGATTGATAATGTGATTGACAATTTAAATTAAGAATTTAAAGTAAAATTAATTATTTTGAAAAAAAGATTTAATGCTAATGACATAGGATTGTAAATAAGTCCAACTCCAAGATTTATTTATTAAAATGGCTGCAAAAATGTATATATAGATATGTGACATAAAATTTTATTTGATGAAAGTAATTTTTTCGTAAAAAATACTAGCGAACACAGTTTCTCAGTGGATCATAAATTTCAAGAACAAAATAGTGAAATACATATGATCTTAATTGTACTTCACTTAAATATTTTACGACTTTCAAACATGTGATATACATACAATAATTAAACAATAATTAAATTCTGCATAAGATATTTGAAGCCAACTGTTGAAGTGGATTAAGAGATATGAAATAATAAAGGCTATAGCACATGCATTGTTGTAACTACACAATTACGCAAAAGTTCTATCATCGAAATTTGAATCTTAGTAATATCTTAATTAGCAAAGAGCATAAATTCTTTTGTTCTTTTTTTTTTTATCCAATTTTTTTTTTCTTACATTTAACCTTTTTTTTTTTACATATTTCACACAATTTGAGTGAGAGGGATAAATCTATTTTAATGTTAACATTTATATGATTTTGAGTTCAAATTTGAATTGCTAATTATCTAACCGTTTTTATTAAATTTATTTTCCTGGAAAAATAAAAATCTTGACCAAAAATCTGTAAAAATAATTTAATAATATTTATGTTGGATTACAAAAAAATAAATATGATTACTATGCTTATATTAAAAATACATAGGAAAAAGAGGTAAGGCACATATATTTGAAAAACAAATCTTAGAAAAAATTATATTGTTATATATATATTCAAGTATATATGAAAATCATTTTCACAAAATGTAAGAAAATAACCATATATCAGTAACGAAAAAATAAAGATGGGAGTTCCATTTGTTTATTTTGTGGAAATTAGAATTGTTTACTTTTGAAACTTTATCAACAAATCTAGAAAATGTTTTGTAGCCATCGAAATCTTTACTATTAGAATTTGAAGTACAAAAATGATATATATAAAAAAGATTGAGACGTATGAATTATCAATACACTTAATCTTACCATCATGTGTACCAATTGAACCTTTAATAAACATAGTTACCTATGACAAAAATGGATTGAAATCCTTACTTACTTCCAAACCTACAAAAATAACACACTGTAGTATTAGATTACCATTCTTTTTCTATACTATGAATCTATGATGCAACTTTTTACTTCTCCATTGTAGAATCTTCTTGACCCCAAATGTGTACATCATCCCACTTCTGAAAATTTAAAAATTATACCATATAAAAGATTGGAAAAACTCATTACATGCTGAGAATTGTGAGCACAAAATGAGGTAAAAATTTAAGAATGTTAATTGGTTTGTGTGTGGTGATATCTTAATGTGTATATAACAAAAATATATTTACTATTTATAATGAAACAAAATGTAATGTATTAATTTTGTAGTTTTCTAGAAGTTCATGTTTGGTCTTCAAGGTTTGTGCATCTCACTTGTAAAAAAAAACCATAAACATAAATTAGGAGTAATTATAAAATTAATGGCCCACTTCAATTTATTTCTATTAATTGACCTAATAAATTATGTGTTGACCTTCTTCTAATACTAAACGTTTCCCCACTTGGAAAAAATAAATTTCAATTATACAAAACAGTAATAAGTAAGATTAATGTATACATATATGAGATTTATACTATTAAAATTTAACAAAATAAAATGAAATGCCAAGTGGACCAATAAAAAATATATGATTGGGTGTATTTGCACTTATATAAATCAATGTAGATTTCTGAAATACTTTCAAAAGTTTTGGATTTCTTATTAAATTTCCCCATTTTATAATTTATTCTTTCGGATTTGTTCTTTTCTTATCTCTTCCATTTTGATAACTTTCCTCCTCTGAATTTTTAAGACAAAATAGATTTCTTCTTCTCTTTGTTTGACCCACATTTTCTCTGGAAAAAATTCGTCTACTTTCTCCGATCGTCTCTTCATTGATCGGAAAACCAACAACGACCCATTATTCCTCTCCTGTTTCTGGCGCAAACCCTTGTAGCAAGTTTTGATTTTGGTGAGAAAATATTTTAGGGATCTGAAGAGAAAGAACACGATGATGACGAGTATGGAAGGGATGGTGGAGAAAGGAGTATTGGATGATATTATAAGAAGATTGTTAGAAGGTAAAGGAGGCAAACAGGTTCAGCTTTCCGAGAGCGAGATTCGTCAACTCTGCTTTAACGCTCGTCAAATCTTCCTCTCTCAACCTAATCTCCTTGATCTCCATGCCCCAATTCGCATCTGCGGTAAATTCTCATGATCGAATCATTAATTAGGGTGAAATTTGAAAAACTAGGGTTTCTTATGAATTTGAGCATTTTGGGGGTGAAATTGCAAAGTTAGGGTTTTTTTTATTTATGAATTTGAGCATTTGGGTATTGAAAGTTATGTTGTGGATTCTCTCAGGTGATATTCATGGTCAATATCAAGATCTTTTGAGGTTGTTTGAATACGGAGGTTATCCTCCTTCAGCAAACTATCTATTCCTTGGTGATTACGTTGACAGAGGCAAACAAAGTCTTGAGACCATATGTTTGCTTCTTGCTTACAAGATACGGTACCCATCGAAGATATATCTGTTGAGAGGGAACCATGAGGATGCTAAGATCAACAGGATTTACGGGTTTTATGACGAGTGCAAACGGAGATTCAATGTACGACTCTGGAAGGTGTTTACTGATTGCTTCAACTGTTTACCTGTAGCTGCACTTATTGATGAGAAGATACTGTGTATGCACGGTGGTTTGTCACCAGATTTGGATAATTTGAATCAGATTCGAGAGATTCAAAGGCCTATTGAGATTCCAGACAGTGGTCTTCTTTGTGATTTACTTTGGTCAGATCCTGATCAGAAGATTGAAGGTTGGGCTGATAGTGATCGAGGTATCTCTTGCACTTTTGGAGCTGATAAAGTCGCTGAGTTCTTGGATAAGAATGATCTTGACCTCATTTGCCGAGGCCATCAGGTAAAACAAACAAGACCTCCTCGAAACCTGTGAAATTGTTCTTGATGGTTTGATTAGCGTTTGTCCATAAAGCTAGAGACTTTTTGAATTCTTACCATATCGGACATGTGTAATGGTTTTGTGATGCAGGTAGTAGAAGACGGGTATGAGTTTTTCGCAAAACGGAGATTAGTCACGATATTCTCAGCTCCAAACTATGGTGGGGAGTTTGACAACGCTGGTGCGTTATTAAGCGTTGACGAGTCTCTTGTATGTTCCTTTGAGATTATGAAACCAGCCCCAGCTTCAAGCAGTCATCCTCTCAAGAAGGTTAGTTTCTACCAAAGATATATAGATTTAAGCCCATCTTATAACACAATTCTTCTGTAAGAACAAACTGAAACTTGAAACCTTCTGAAAAACCTTATAGGACTTTCACAACAGAACCTTAGGTTATAATTTGAGTGCTTAGCATGGACTTCAAAGTGTACAATCTTAAGCAGTGGGAGCACTATTGCAATTTGGTTAGGCCACAAAGAGTTAACGCTCCTTATGTTTCCGCACACGATAACACCTATTTTCTCTACATTTCTCTTTATCAGGTACCGAAGATGGGGAAGTCTTGAATATCTAGTCCTCTCTATGTCAATATCACGGTTCCACAGCTCAAGCTAGGCTCAAGATTCTGAGTGTCATTACAACTGTGTCTGTGTCTCCAATTATGGGTTGAATGCAATGAAGAACCCAAAGGGTACTTACTTAGTCATCAAACAACTTCTGTAAAAAAACAAAAAAAGTGAGAAAACAAAAACACACTTTGTTTTCTTTGTATAGATGCAGAAAATGATCTGTCTTCTGCTTCTGGAGATTTTATCTCCTTATTAGTCTCTCTTTTCTTTCTTCTTTTAGCCCTTTTAGTTTAATATAGTACCACTTAGATTTTTTTTTCTCGGTTATTTTTTTCCTTGTTGTACAAACCCTTTTGCATATCGTCAAGATTCCACATTTTCTTCATTTGTCCATTGCCAAAGTTATATTTTACTTGTCCCTAATTTTATCAGTATAAAAAGACAGAACAGTACAACACACTTCTTGTCGCATTTGGCAAAATTTCACATGAGACAAGCCTTTACTATTGATAACAGTTAAATTCATGGCTTTTACAAACTACTGTAAAATATTCATTCCATAAGCTTAATCAGAGCTTGTTCTTCTATTTATAGCTGCACTGTATGAATCCCCGTTCCCGTTCCCTCTCAATCTTCTAGCGGTCCTCTGAATCGCAGCTAGTCGCTGCTTCTGATTACGGTTATTAGATTGCCTGTAGTACCTAAAGCAAGTGTTAGTATGGTGTTGTTACTTGGAGGTTACTTAAAGAGAGAAGAGAGAAAGGTGAGACCTGATCAAGAACATTCCTGCTATAAGAAACGACATTCCCAAAGAAATTTTCTGAATCGTTGTCATTTCGCGAACCCATTGGAGAAGATCTTTAAAACATGACAAAGTCTCAGTTTTTAAAGGCGTCTCCTTTCGAGAGTCTCTTGACCATGATTCCACTACTGATTCTAGACTTGCTTTGCTTCCGTAGCACGGTTTTTCTCTAGAATCATCATTCCTTTGAACAGCAAAACCAGCTGCTTCACAGAATGATGTGCCATTGGATTCCCAATTTGAGGCCTTAATGCAGATTATGTCGTCGTTTACTCCACAAGGGCCAATCACCTAAGCAGATACTGAAACCATTAGCTTCCAAAAATCTACAGAAAGAAAAAGTCCTATCCTACCATTTGTTTATCAAAATCCTCCAAACACCGAGATTTTTTCTTACCCGTTTAAGTGCATTACTGGCAAAGTATGCATCTTTGCAGGCTTCAAAGACTCTGTCACAGAACGAGGCGCATATACGAGGAGGACCCGGTTGAATTCCAACATTTGGGTTACAGATTGAACACTCCAATAACTCAAACAACTCCAAGCATTCTTGACTAGCTTCTCCATAAGTAGCCAGGTTTCTAACAGCTACGAAAGCCGGGTTAGTCTGAACAGAAGAACAACAAGTCTTTTTACGAAACACCCGGCACAGAGTAAGATCCTTGGATCCCCTACCAACAGACTTAGGAGGCTTCCCTTCCAACTCATATGGCGGAAACCTCCCTCCTTTAGAAACACATACTCCTTTCAAATCCGGTTTCACTGCACCTGAAAACATTGTTCTACAACCATTCTTAAGCAAACACAACCACCAAAACCGAACACTTCACTCAAAATGAACACTTCACCAAAGTCCCATCTCTTAACAATCCCAAAACTAAGATAGCTGAGGAACAACACAAAATCCAATTCCTAAACAAGTTGCTTTGCATCAAACGAGTCAAGATGATCCAAATGACAAAAACAAAAAAGATTGAAACTTTCGATTATAAAATTCAATATCTTCGGTACCCATTTCTGAAATCTAACCAACAGATCAAATGTGACAACAAAAGAAGAACCCTAAGATTTAATACTAACCGGACGATAAAGAGATCAGGAGATGAAGAAACAAGATCGGACTCTGAATCAAAAACACCTTCTTCGTTAAACATCTTCCCATCTTTTCTCTTCACTGATCTTAGCTCGAAGCAAAAAATGACAAAAGACAAAGACGAGTACTCGTGACTAAAGGTTCAACATTTACAAGTCTTACCCGAGAGGAAGAATAGTATTACGGGTCGACCCGATTACCCAATTGCATAGACTCCGTCAATTATGGTTTTAGAACAAAAAGAATCTCACTTTATTGATTAATCTCGTGAAGAAAACACCATTAATCGCAGAATAGTATTAAAGACATTAAATTTATGTAATCTATTTTACTTCCATAGTCAAAGCTTATAACATTCATTATCTTGTAACATGGATTTTAAAAGCAGGGCTTTAAAAATGTGGCACCAATCTTATCTCAATTTGTCCGATTAACCGGAAAAAGAAACGACATTGCCAAACTGATTCAGATTATTGAATAATCTTCAGAGCAACTTGACACCAGCTTCTCTTACAGAATCGATAACAGCCTTGACTTTACCATGATACCTCTGTTCTTTCTTCATCTGAATAGTAACAGCGGGAATATCTTTCATCAAGAGTCTTTCTCCAAGAATTTTACCAATCTTTGAAGCAGCAGCGACGTCGCGTGTGATGTCCATTGTTTCTCTCAATGCTTTCTCTTGCGAGCTCGCTGAGCAAGCCACTGTGGCTGTTGGTGAGTGGATGACTTGTGCGTGGACAAACTTGTTTGTGAAATGCATTTTCAGCACGTAAGGTTTTAGGTAGTCGAAGAGACGTGGTGGTCTCACTGCTGGTGGAATCACCATCTGAGAAACAAAGCATAACACCCTTTTAAAACATGTACATGGCTTTCACAGAACTAAGAAAAAAACTCAACTTACACTACGCATCAACAACAGCCCATGAGGAAATATTCAAACTTGGAATCAGTAAATGATGTAATCAGAATTGAATTATGCAACGTTGAATACAGAAAGAACACATAAGCAGAGACACCTCCAATGGTCAATATAACATTATATCGAGAAATGACCATCCCATCTAAAGCCAAATCTTTGCGAGTAAGTAGTTTCAGAGAAACCCTTATTAGCAATGTGACACTCACACTCCTGGTTTAATAAAACCAAACCAATAGGAATCAAGATCCTAAATCAAAACCAAGCAGCATTTTACTTCTTTCAGACATTTCAGCAAACACCTGGTGGACATCAATTTGTGATTAAACCACAAACATACACTCAAATACCAGAGAATCTTCATATCAAGCTAGAATCGATTGTATCTAAGTTCTTCAATTACATTTCCAGGAAAACGAAGATTAAGCCAATCAGAGAAGATAAAACTAAAACCTCTTCATTTTCAACTCTCAACGGATTAAATCCAAAAGTTTAACAACCAGAAAAAAAACTCATTCTGTGGAAGATAATGGCGTACCTGAAGCTGCTGAGTAAAATGTTGGAAGATGGAACTGTAAGAAGCGATCTCTTGATCCTTGAAAGTGAGAAGAAGAAGATGCGTTTAGGTTTTTTTTTTGGCTTTGTGATTCAGGTCATTTTCTGATAATAATAAATAACATAAGTGACCTTTATTTGTTTGTTTATTCGAAATAAACCCCAAAAACTTTCAGATTTGTTTCAAAAATCCCGCAATGATGTCTAATGGGTAAGTTTAAAACATTTACAAAATATCTTCTAATGGGCCAAAAGCCCAAAACAATTAAATAACTCGTTTTCTCCAATATTTTTAGATGATATTGACTTGTTCCGAGATATGTTCTCCAATTTCTCTCTGTATTATTTGATTGATTGTTGGTAAATTCAGTTTTAAGACTAATTGTTTAGTTCTGACTTCCACAACCAAGTTTTTTTTTCCGTCATTTCCACAACCAAGTTATACTGATTTTTTAATGTAAATATTTTTTTTCAGATTGAAAAAACCAATTAAACAGTCATATTTTAATTAATATGTAGTAGGAAAAAAGAGCCAATATAAAAGGATTTTCTGCAAAAGAAGAAATCAATAACTAGCATTTTTAGAATTTTACTTTCCATGCATAACCATATATAAAGTTAAAAATAATATTTAATATAATTTTTATCAGTGTCTTCTAAACATTTTAAAGGCTATGTATATTACTGATACTTTTAAAATTCTAAAAGTATATTTGGGTTTTTCTTCGCGAAACTTTTATAAATTGATTATAAAAATAATTTATATTACAAATTATTTTTGAATTCGAATGATTGATCTGTATTTTTCGGAGATAGGGTAAAGTTGCAAAACAAGACGACTTAATTTTTCTTTTTTTCTTTGTAGATACTCCAAAAATTATAATTTTCAAAAATATAAATTCATATTTTTTAAAATATTATTAATTTATAAACTTAACTATTCTTTATTTCATACTTTCCCTATAACTTTCCTCTAAGATTACTATGATTTCTTCTCATGAATGTGATTCTTTTTTGGTTTTAACACAAATCTATTAAAAATATTTTGAAATAAAATGTAAATTGATCACTAATGAGGCATTGTTCGGATAACCATCTTATATAATAAAGTTAGGTTTTCCCAAACTCATGCTCTAAAAAGCTGTCAAGTGGCGTTCTAATTTTTTTTTACATGTGTTAATTTTTCTTTTCTTTTAGTGCGATAAATTTATTTAGTTAATTTTTTCAACAGGGTACAATGTTATCTTAATCTCTAAAATGTCTAAACAATAATTTCAATTTTAGTATCCTTACTAGATATTGATCCCTGGTGTACCGCGGGGCCAGTTTTTTTTTTTTTAAATTATATATTTAGGGTATTTCGTATATTTGAATAATAGATTATGTAATTGACGTTTTTACCCGCGGTACACTGCGAGACGATTTGTTTTTAAAGTTAATATATATTATTTTTGAAATGTAATGTTTATGTATTTGGTGATTGTAAACTATCTTATGAGTTGACATAGCACAAAATTAAGTAAAAAACCACTAAAATACTTACAAATTTGGTTATATAATGTTAGATTTATAATATTTATAGAATTCATGGGATTCATTGTCTCTTTTCTCATCATTTCCCATGGGATTCATTTTTCCCCTCTTACAGAAGTTAATTTTTTTTTAAATTGTTGTCTTGCATCTGACATCAACTAAAAAAATATTGTAAAAACAGTCCAATGATAATCAAAACAGTACCATGACAATACTCTTTGGCTATCAGATGAACTCAAACATTTCTAAAGTATTTGCACATCTTGGCGCTCCTCCTTTTTCAACAAACAACAATCTTTTCCCAAGGCGACCTCTCATCCACTTCAATCACATCCCCCTAATGAGACTCTACTACACGATCATGGATAGAGTTTCAAAAAACAATACATGGCCGTGTAGTAGGGTCTCGCTATGGAGGATGAGATTAAAGTGAATGAAAAGGCGGCTTGGGAAATGATTGGTCCTTGTCACGTCGAAAACAAAGTAGCGCTAAGATGTGGAAATGCTATTGAGATGTTTGAGTTTGACAACGGAAAACAATCAGACGACAATCAACTGGAGGAGCTCCTCCGGTAATTAGACAAATCTAACATTTCTATCAGTTTCCCTACTATGGTTGTTTGTGACTTGTGAATCAGATAATATATATATATATATATATATATATATATATATATATATATGTTTGTACTTTAAATAAAAACCTAAAAAGCATAACAATTTATGCTCCACATGGTTGAGTTTTAAACTTTTAAAGAAATAATAAAATATAAAATCAAAATCCACTCATTCCCATAAATGAGAATGAATACATTGACTAAATGAAAAATATTAGTGCTAAATTGCTAATGAATATCCATTCATATTCTATTTGATTTTATACCATTAATGGTTTTCATATTTCATCACTTGTGGGATAAATGTATATCTTTGTCTGGGCTTGAAATTTGTAGCATTAACTAGGTATTGATATGTTACACCATGGGATGATTTGTTTTCTAAAATTTGTGATTTTAATATGATTATGTATTTTATATAAAAGTTTGCAAATAATTTATGCATGATTGTCATTAAGTAATAGTATACTGCATGATAATTTTTTGTTTTATATAATCTCTACTAGATCAAGTTGATTTGATATGTCAGAAGGTGTTAAAAAATATTATTGATGGTGTTAAAAATAAATTTATTATGATTTTAAAGTTCAAGTGTGTGTTGATAAAATACTTAAAAGGATTTTGTTTTTTGATAGTCATGATTAAAATGTTTTTGTAATGTAGTTTGTTTTGCTTCGGAGTTGATATAGCTCAAATTGCCTTATGCTTACTCCCACAAATAAGAGATCGTTGTTAGCACTTAAGGGTCAAATTCCACTAAGCTCTCGTTGTTAACACAATAAACTTATGATGACTAATATTAAGCTAGACAAAGTAGATGAACCTAAAAGACAATAAAACAGTAAATTGAGTTGTAGGTTCACAAGACTTTTAAAATGGTTCACATAATATTAAAGGGTTTACAAGAGTTTTTAAAAGAATTTTAAATGGTTTACAATATGTTAGGTACATTAACATTTCAGTGTATATTATTGATTATATATTATATAATATTTGTACTTAACACTTTAAACGAAAATATTTTCTTTTTTAAAATGTGAGCTGTCATATTTTATATTTGAAAGAAAAAATATAAAATCTCAACAGTTCTAAAATTGAAAAGAAACCTTAAATCTAATCTGCTCAAAATGTTATTAAAGAATTAATAAAGGTAAGACATATGTTGAAAAACAACACATAAACGGAAAAATGAAACAATAAAAATAAGAGTATCACAAATCTCTAAATTTAAAAACAACATATCATTGTGAAAATAGAATGAAAAATATCACCATCATCAAACTGATAACAATAAAAACATAAATTGTGATGCAATCTATTACATGACAAAAAAACTGAAAGCTAATTATAAATTCACTTATCAATCCATTCTCGAAATTATTGTAATACCACATTAAATAAAATCCTAACGAAACCATTTATTATTGGAAATACTTAGAACAAGAACTATGTACGATATCGCTTGAGTTGCCGACATCAAGAGCGATGGAAGATTCTCCAGGGATATGATGTTGGTGCTCTTGTTGATGACGGTGGATGTGGTTGTGTTGGCTATCATCCATGAATTGAAACGCCATTTGCTCTCCTGGATACTTCATTTGCTCAAGATGGTTCATCATTTTCATAAACCATTGTTGTTGATTCTGATTGTGATTCTGATTTAAGCATCTCCATGTTTCCAATTAAGCATCGAAACATGACTTCAGTCATCTCGAGCTCCTTATTGTCCTTTCTTTGTCTCCTCAAATTCTCTGTCGGTTTCGCGATCCTTTGTTTGAGAAAACCTTCTTGATCTACCATCTTTTTGTGTTGATCCATTTCCGGGAGTGTCCTAAATTCGGAAACCACTCTTTGCACACCAGAATTTGATGGCCACACTTCATGACTGGTATCATACGGACTGTAGATGATCGCACACGATGTGATGCCACATAGAGTTGAGAGTTCATGTACTTTCTTCATCAACCCCTTCTTTCTTTTTTGAAAGTTGCTTTTCTTGAAGAATCGTTGGAAATGAAAGCAAGTTTCATTTTATTTCTCGTCATTAAAATGTTTTTTTGTATATTTTGAGATTGTTAATGTGTAGTATTATGTAGTACTGAGAAGGTACAAATATTTGTTATATAGGGTATCTTTATTTTAATACAAGAAAATATAAACTTCCAAATCAAGCTTTAATGCATGAACATTATAAAAAAAATCTGAATGGATTGAAGATAGAGATTATAACCGTTTTTCTTATTTACTACATGTATTATCACTACTGATTGACATATGTAGAACTATAGTCCAAATATTTATAGAGTGGTAACATCAAAACAATAAAATAGGATAAAATGTTTAGCTAGCAAATTTAGTTTTTAACAGCAAAAATCATCAATAAATATCAATCTGGTAATGTTATTTAAACATGATGCAACTAATATAATTATTTAATAATATATATAATTTTCAAATATTGTGATGATTAATAAGATATGGTATTAAAAGGTAGTCAAAGATTTGTTTCAAAATATTTTTGTGATTATTTCCCTTGCTGGAGACATTGAATCTCGGTTGTTGACTGGTAAATTAATCATGAACTATTTACCATATAGATAATTCTTTAAGAAATCAGTTTTTAAATCTCTTGATTTTATATATATATTAAAAATAGGTTAGCAAAATTACAATACCCATCGTAAAGTTTAAAAACTTCATAAGTAAAGGCATGTAAAACTAAACTACATTTCTTAAATGAAAAAAAAAAGTATAACGAGGGTGGTAAGTTGAAGGATAAAATGTTAACGAAAAAAGAATAAAATTTAGAAGAGACATGATGAGAAAAAAAAAATTGTATCCAACTTGTGATGTTATCAGAAGATTACAAGATCGCAGTCTAGCAAAATGTATATAAAACTATATTTAAACTCGCGGTATATCGGGGGAACAATTTATTTTTTAAATTAATATATATATTGTAAATTGTATCTATTTATAAAATATTTTTATTTTATAGTTTATAATTATTATTACGTAACGTCCTGCCAAACCCGTCCCGCCAACCTGTCCTGTAAAGAAAACTCATTTATTTTATTAATGTTGACCTTATTTATGATATGTTTATGAATTATTGTCTAAATATTTTGTAATTTTGTAGTAATTACATGCTATCAAATATCTCTGCGATTTGATGATTATAATCATGCAGAAAAGCAACATCAAAAATGATAATTTTGTAGTAATTAAATGATATTAAATATTTTGAAAGTTTTATTTTAGTAATTAATCGTGTAGTTAAGGTAGAAAGATTTTAAGAAGATTGTTAAATGTCAAATATTTAATTAGAAGATTTTCTTTCTAATTATCTAAAATAATTATTAAATGTCAGTGGCAGCCACTGTAAATAAATCCCAACTCCAGGATTTATTTTACAAAGTGGCTGCAAAAATGTATATGTAGATAATTAGAATAAACTAAGTGGTGAATGGTGTATATTATAAAGAACTTATAAATTGTTATGCAATTTAGTAAAATATTTACACAATATTTGGTGATGGTTTTTTACCCATTTTTCCTATAATTTGTGAAAGAAAAAAACAAAAAATGTTATGATATTCAATGTATAAGTTATTAATGGGACCGAATTGGCCTTGCCAGCATATTTGATTATTTTCTAGTCCTGAGATTTTGGCTAAACCGGGTTGTTCGGGTCGGGTTATTCCTTAACTTTTTTTTTTAACATCAATTTTTTCTTCTTTATTTATATTTCTTCTATTTGGATGATACATTTATTTTCTATCTCTCTGAACTTATTTGCTATTAACTTTTTGCAAAAATTAATTGAAATCCCTTTTCAAACTTCGTTGAGGCTATGATTTAAAATTTTAAAATATAACTTAAGACATATGTATGATTTAATAAAACGTATCATTCTCTTTGTTTATTTGATTATTTTTAAGTCATCCGCAATGCCTACAACAACGACGCTTGCAAAAAGTTCGTTTTCATCACCTCAAGATCTTTTTTTTTTGGTTTTTTATGTCTCCATAAATATATGACAATATTAGTATATTACTTACGTAATTTATCTTTTTATCTTCGTGTAATATATATTGTTTCTCTTCATCAATATCATTTTATTTATACTTTAATAAACTGGTACTGAGAGTGAGTACACAAAGACATAATGTCAGTGAGTGAAAGAGAGAAATTCCCCCGCTTTCTAAGGCAACTTTGCCTCAACAAACTTTCTTCTTTTTACCCTACACTTATTTTTCACGCATGCATACATTTTTAATAACAATGACGTGAGCCAAAATCGTTTATTCAACTTTTTGTTTTACATTATTACTATTACACTCTCCTCAATTTGCTTTTTGAAACATATATCAAGGTTTCTTATCCATTTATACATCTCAAATTTTGAATGTATTACTTAAAAGTAAATAAATAAATAAAACAGATAGTGTCTGTCAGAGTTAACAACAGTCTTGAAACTTGAATATTCCGATATCAATATATCATTCATGTAAAGTAAAACAATTTTACTAAACATAACAGAAACAAGTAGTTCTAGTAAAACCGTAACAGTAATTAGAGAGAAAGATTTTTATAAAGCTGTCTTGTCGCAATTTCAATACTCTCGACGGAAATTCATTTGGTTCAGTTCAATGATATCTATATTACATAAAAATAACTCTAAGAAACATTTCTATCATATTAATATTATGAGAAATGACTATATCAATGCTTACTACTGTGTATGTCTATATCACATGACTTTATTATACTCGTATGCATTATTATTACGTACCACTGCCTACTCAAGTAATGTAACACATAACCTTTTACCGAAAGAAAAAAAAAAAAGTAATGTAACACAAAAAGTGGAGTAACAATCAATGTTAACTTCATGTCTCATATATACACCCTAATACGCATGATGTAGTCTAATAAAGTAAAAACTTAGAACGCTAAATTTATTTACATTCTGTTCTATCCATTGACGATTGCATCCTCGGGGAGGGGGAGAGACACGTGTTGGAGTAGTAGAACACGTGCGAAAATATGATCAACAAGTACCGATCGATTTCATTTGTGTTCGCACGTGCCCTGCTTCTCCATCAAGTGTTACTCACCCATTACTTTCTCTCTTGCATCATCAAACTCCAAATAATCTCCATGGCCACGTATATGTAGCTACTTACACACACATATTATATTTTATACATAGAGAGACAGAGAGTGAGGGAGAAGAGATTTGGGTGTGTAGAGAGGAAGAAGAGAATTAAGAATAAAATATTCAAGTTAGAGAGTGAGGAGGCAATAACTTCTGCTTGCTCATTCACGTACATATATAGTGTGGGTTTCAAGTGTTTGATAAAATGAGGCAAAAATCTTAGTATTTAAAATAAAATCACGAAAATACAAAAAGTATTAGCTTGAAGATAGATGGGAGTGGTATTAAAGTGATTGAGTCTTGAAGTGGGATTTCTTTAAATGTAGATAAGAAGTAAAATGGCAATCATATCACCAAGTCTTTCCATTACTTTAAATGATTCTCTTTTTTAAAACAAATATTTTTTGGAGATGTAGTAGATACAAGACGCATGTGTACATAGCTAGACCTTGCAGTTAATGAAATAATTTATATATTTCTCAATAATTCCAACCCTCACGACGTAATTGGGTTATAGAAATAGTGAAATAGACCAACTAATTATTTGTTGGTAGATAATTAAAAATTGTTTATGCATAAAGAAACAAAATTGACCTTTGAACATGACAGAAGGATCAGATTATTAATTTACAATTGGGTAGCTTGTAAGAGTAGTTATAATATTTTAATAAAACATTCCATATAAATAATGAAACAGTTTACTACGCAATGTATGTAATAGAGACAGACAGTAAAGATAGGTGATGAGTTTGGGTCAGTTTATGTCTACTTCCTGCCGCCGAATCCAAGTTCAAGTCTCACTATTTTATCCCAACTTTTTACCTCATTGTGATGTCACCATGCGTATATGTAAATGCGCTAAAAAGAACATCAAACATATTTTATCAACCAAGTAGTGCTTAAGAACGTTTCCGTGCATATTTACAATCATTTGTTTATCATAGATATTGGAAATTCCATTATGTGAACGTTTGTTTCTAGGTCACCAAAATAAGAAGCGTTAAAATGTGGTACCAACAGAACTCAAATTGTTTTAATTGATTGTTCCGAACAATTATCTTCACAACAAATCAGTCCGGACAGTTATCTTCGAAAACAAATCGGTAATTTGGTTATTTTATCTACATGGTGAGGAAAATATTCATGATCAAAAATACGATCCGATTCATAAAGCAAGTTATTCAAAGTTTTCATCTTCATATCCGGATTTTTATTTTTATTTTAAAATCCGCTTTTACATATGAATTGTTGAAATATATGCATAATACTTATATAAATAAATATATATGTGTGGTATAATATAGAAAATTACACTTAAACTGAAAATACTAAATATTACGTCTAAAATGTATTTATAATTCTTACATCAATTTAATATAAAAACACAATTATACGGAAAGAATATACCGACTAATCTCCATCCGATTATTAGGTTAGGCACTAAACCTCCCAAATGATTTATTATGTTTAGCAAAGTTTATAAACATATGTACTTATGTATTTTTTTTACTTCCTCAAATACAAAACCGCATTATTTGATTTTGAAAGGGTAAGAAATGAAATAGAAAGTGTTTTAGAAAAGAAAAAAGAAGAAGAATGGTGAAGAGAAATGAAAGATGATGATGAGTTGATGGAGACAGTGACACAGAAAGGAATGGGTTGCGTGTTCCTCGCGAGTTTCTTCCTCTCTCTCTTTTTTTTTTTTACCCTCAGAAGAGAAAAAAAAAAAAAAGATCTCATCACCAAAGATAGAGAGACAGAGACTTTGTGTATTGCAGAGTTCCGATGCAATTCTTCTCTCTGTTTAATCATTTATTATTCCCCTTTTTGCCCATTTGTTACTAAAACAAATCTTTGTGATCTATGTATCTTATAACATTCATATATTTGTAGACTATATAGTCAATGTGACGCAATAATATATAACTTCTTTTTTAATTTAAAAGTTAGCAGTTATGATAGGATAATTCCCATTGGTCGACATGGGTAACAATTATATATCTATATGGACCATTGTTATATCAATAAAAATGTGCTATGAGTTTGTATACTTATACTAATTTGAATATAGCTATAATTATCTTTATTCGTTGCTTAAAATGAAAGCAATGCAAATTATTGTTAAAGTAAATTTCAGTAAAGAAAAATCATGTTTTACGTTGGTAATTGGTAAATTCAAGTTTGATTGTTACATGTTTAAAAGTATGAGCATCGAATCTTAGATGATAGATTTTTCATGATATGTGAAAAAGAAAGTGTCGCACAAAGTAATAGAAAAGATGTATTAGTAAAAGAGATTTCATTTTAAGAAAAAAAAAAAAAAGTGAAGTTCACTGTCACTTAGTTCTGACGAAGTGGAAGTGAATCGTTCCCCCATGTTTTATGGGTTTGGATTTCCCCTCTGACGTCGTTGCTTTTAACACTCTCTCTCTCGTTTCGATATTTTTACCATACATTTTCTTTTTTACTCACACATTATGACGCCATTTCAATATTCCTATATTCGTAAGTATTGTGATGAAAATTGAAAATTAGGAATGATCGGTTCCGCTTCGGTCTCATTTTGTTTGGGTGTTTCTTTTGTTTCTAGAGTTTATGATTTTTATAGGTACCAAAAAAATTCGTTTCGGTTAACTACAAAAAAAGTGATGGATTACATCAATTAATTAGAATCAGAAGTATAAATGATACTAGTTTAAATTACTTATAAGTAAATGACACAAAATAAATAATTCAACATCAGTTCTAATAAGTGATTTGTTAATTAGTTTGTTTAGTGTCAGTTTAATCAAATTGATACAAATTTGTATTAGTTTTCATCACTTCGGAAAATGGATACAAAAATATGTATTTACATCAATTAAGATAACCGATGTATTCCCTTATTTTTATTAACATCATTTTTAAAAATGATACAAAATATAGATCAATAGAAAGTGATGCTAAGAACTTATTATTAGAAAAAACTAACATTATTAAATAATTTATTGTTATAAATAACACGGAATTGTTATTTCCATAAATAAATACTATTATTAGATTTATCATTATTCTTAATTTCTTTTTCTCCTCAAAATCAGCGAAATTAAATAAATTTATTTCTTTAATCACGATCCTATTTTTACGTTCACGATCTTTTTTGTTATGTCATCTCCAAAAGACGTTCTTATAATATCTGTAAATCAGTTTTTGAAATCTCATAATCCTCATACCATTCTTCACCTTCACACATCTGTACTTTTTAATTCTCTATCGTTCTATCTTTCTCTCCTAAGTCCTAACCATCACTCAGGTTTTTTCTTTTCTTCTATTTTTATAAATCTGTCAAAAACACAGAAGAACACTGCATAATTAATACAAATATGCATTGCTAATCATTAGAACTGTGTTTCCTACACATATTGGAGAAGCATAAAGTAAAGGCATTCCATTGTTTTATGTTCAATTCAATTACAAATGCTTATTCTAATTCCGACCTAAAAATTTTATAAATTTCCAAACAATTAATCTCTTTTTCATTTTGTAGAGAAAAAACTTAAGTGGGATAATGATTCAAGGGATCTCAAGTCAGCATAATCTTGATTCCACAAATGGAAAAGAGATGATATATATAAAAAAAAAAGAAATAGAAGATCCAAGAAGAACAAACAATTACTGGAAGGAAGAAGTATGAAACTGAAAGAATGTGTTTAAACACGAAGAACACCCAATTATTATTATTTTTGTTATAAGAATTTATTATTCTTAAAAATTATATTTTATAAAATCTTGAAAATATTTTATAAAATCTTGAAAATATTTTATAAAATCTTGAAAAGATTTTTGTAGATATTGCAACGAGTGATTTTGGGACAAAATATCTACCATGATTTATTATATATTAAAAATGAAACAAATAAAAGAATAATTGGAAAATATATTTTTTAAAATAATTATTTATTATTCTAAAAATTATTATTCGGTAAATATATTATTATTTTTAAAATCACTTATTTTAACCGAAACAAATATTAACATCACTTAAATAAATTGAAGTAAAAGTTAACATCACTTTTTAGCAATTGATACATATTGATATCAATTATAGTAATCGATGTAAATATTTTAAATATTAACATCAATTAGTAATAAACTGATGTAAATTATTTGCATCACCAATTATTAAGTCACTTATTTAAATGATGCAAAATTATTTAACATCATTTATAACTAATGTCAATATTTATAACAAATGATGTAAAATGACGTTTTTGTTGTAGTTATGGAGTTCATAATCCATTTAATATTTATTATTTATAAATATTTTTGGATGTTTTTGGGTGTTTTGTAAGATATTTTCGGGATAGGTTGGGTTTTTAATATATGTTTGAATATTTAAGTATTTTTTTATAGGTTTTTTTTTGTATTCTCGATATTTTTTGTTATTCGGTCTAAAAATAATAATATCTTTTGAATACATACTGATTATAGGTACTTTCGATATTTTTGGATACCTAACATATTTTTGTTCGGTTATGGTTATTTTGATTTTCGAGTTTATAATTCATTCAAGTATTTTAGAATTTTTGTTCAGTTTCAGTTCAGTTAGTGTTGGTACTAGGCTTTGACACAAAATGGTCCATTAACAAAGCTCGCTAGCTTGGTATTTATGACTGATTAGGCAAGAAAGTAAAAGTGAAAGGCCGTATAATGGCGGCTCGATTGTGCATCTGGAACAAACTTTGAGATCAAAGATGATCGAGTTAGAGATCCCTGAAAAGATTCAACTGGCGAAATATTAGAAGAGGATTACTTGAGGCGAGATCTGAAGAAACCGGTACGCCACGAGCCGGGGGAAACGGACCAGAAGCAAAAACTAGTGGTTTAAGTACCGAGATAAGAAGAAGAGAAAGATTCATTCAATTCATATTAGAAAACTCTAGCATTGTATGCTCATTGAGATTTAAAAATACCGCACCGAGATTAACCCTTTTTGTTCATATAAAAGTCCCGTTCAATTCTTAAGTCTTAATCATGTTTGATTTATTCGGAGAACCTACCCCTAATTTCCCCTTCACAAAATCATTACAAATTCTTAGTTATGGGATACGGTATTCACGGTTAGTTTGTCGTATACTAAGCTAAATAGTATCAAAAACTAAAATATATGTTAAAACATAGTATACATGTTAAACAATGATAAGCACTTTTTATTTTATTTTATGATGATAAGAATTTTAAAAATTGATATTAGAAAAACATCTATGACTTCTTTACCACCATAAAATTATGGGGGCTTTTACAGATTTGGGCATATTTAACCCAAAATTTAGAGAAAGAACACATTTCATTAGGCTTATGAAATTGAGCATATTTTAGTTGGTAAAGTGACAGTTTTACCCTCACTCTTCCTTTCTTTTTCATTCTTCGTCGATCTGTTTTTTTTTTTGCTTTTTCCATAATGTTCGTTCATCATTGATTTTCTTTTAACTTTTGAACCCAATAGATCCAATTACATATATTTTGGTAAAGGAAATCTAAATCCTAAGATGGTGTATAGGGAACCCAAGATTTCCAATTTTAAACACATATTAAATCAATTACATGTTTGGGGAATTAAATCGAATCAACCTCTTCGATTACATGTTTAACTTAAACTCGATTTTTGATGATAGAATTCTACATGTTTAATTCAATTGAATCAACCTCTTTAATTCAAAATCAAATTGAAAATTTACATGTTTGAGATTGGTGATGATAGAGACTAGACCCTTTGTGGCTTCCCTTCTCCCTTTTGATTTCCAAAATCGAAATAAAGATGCAAATATGGTAGCGGTGATTTTCTTTCCGGATTTGCAGTGATGAGGAAATAAATTCTGGAAATTTGAAATTCATCTTCATGAATTCATTTCCGTTTGTATATGATAGAAAATAAGAAATACAGAGGCTCATATGAATTTAATGTTGGGTTGGGTTTAGGAAAATTAAGGGTAAAATAGTCAGAACGTAGAACGTAGAATTACCTAATTTGGTGAGTAATTTGAGATGTTTCTAAATTCACAAAGACACGGAGTTTATTGTGTCAATCCCATAATTGATCCTAAAATTATGAGGGTACAAAATTTTTTACCACCAGAATACTATACCGATTGATTCTAGTTACGTATTAGAATCAGTTGAGGTGATTTTGAAATCTCGTAGTCGAAGTTTTTGTATATATTAAAACAGTAAAACCACTAAATCGAACTAAGAATCAACGAGTTGATACTTTTTTTTGGAAAGTGTCTTATTATTGAAACTATGTGAGCTAGAACACAAAAGATGAATGAAAAGTAAAGCTAATGAAATTTAGAGTAAAAACAGTATGAAATAGTTACATTTCTTCTTTCATAGTCATTACATTCCTGAACCAAAATGTCTTAACCTCTTCGTCATTAAATTTTGATATTTTATCCTTTTGATTCTGCAACATGAATGGGTCAAACCTATTTGGAATGAGTTGGATGACTTATCTTCGTGCTTCATGGGCATCACATTCATCTTTGTATCTGACATAGGTTTTATGTATAAAACCCGACGCCAATATCTTTTGACTAATATATTTTTTACTGTTTTACGAAGTAGTTAGTTAGTTACATTGAAGAATATACACATTTATTCATCTCCTTTGTCTATCTCTATAATTCTTGATTGCAAACTCTGATGGCTATGTATAAACAAAATCTCTTTAAGTGCAACTTGGTGGGCGTGATGGCTGAAGTAGACCGGATTCGTAGACCACAAGGAACTTTCATAGTAAGAGATGACATGGAAACTATAGGAGAAATTGAGAAGATGGTGAAATCGATGAAATGGAATGTAAGAATGACATATTCCAAAGATGGAGAAGGATTGCTCTCTGTTTAGAAGTCATGGTGGCGTCCTAAAGAGGTCGAGACCATTCAGTCGACAATAGCTTGAGATCAAGGGAACGAAGTGAAGACATATGGAGGTCTGAGTACAAGGCGATTCTGTGAAGCACAAGAAGGAGCTGTACGCGAGAAGCAGCGAAACTTAAATGATGATGACGTGGCGAGCTGCGATTGGTCGTTGGAGTTCCACAACGTGATATGCAAGTATTCAAGTTATTCAAGATATAAGAAAATAAAGTAAAGAAGATTTGAAGATATCTTAGGATTAGGAAAATAGGTTAATGACACTTGTGTTGTTACCTATATAATCGGAAGTTAAACTTTAGGTTTAGGTGGCCGTTTTATCTCACATCTCGGTGAATCACAAGTACAGGCTAGAAGCTAATTATGGTTCCTCGTGAGTGAATAGAGAGAGAAACATTGTTGTTGTTATGTTGTGAGTTTGGGTATATTAGGAATTGGTGAGTGACAAATTGTGTTCAACATCGTGTAAATCTGATTAAACATATCTCATAGATTGTTTAGGCGATTTCTAATAAAGAAAATAAGTTATTTTCGACCTTTCAACATCTTTAACACTCTCACGAAAAAGAGTGTGGGTTAATATAGTCGACGATTGTTCCTTTTACGATCCAATTGATTATTTCTTACATGTATTTCGAATATTTGTATCCCTTTTTTTGCATTGAAGAAAATTGTATACAAGACAATTGTCTCAAAAGTGTAATCTTATCTTATAATGAGCTTTTGCTATGGTCCTAAACAACATACATAGAATCCTTATTCTTATTATTGCGACAAGCATTTCCTCTGTGTAAAAAATGCTCCAACTAGACCTGGACATAATACCCGGAACTGAATACTTGAACAAAAAAAACTAAAAATATTCTAACCGAACCCGATTTTTAGAATTACCTGAATGGGTCCTAGATCTCACTATCCGAAAAAACCCGAACTGAATCTAATACCCGTGGGTACCCGAATACAAATGTATACCTACAAATATGAGTTCTATATATACTTATAATACCTCAAATACCCAAAATTAAAATTATAAATCCGAATATACTAAATTTTGTTTAGTCATTCATATACATTTGGATATATTTGGGATAAAAGTATCCAATGTTATAGTTTTCTATAAGGTAATTTAAGTATTTTGTTACATTCAGTTATATTTGAGTAAAAGTAACCAATGTATTTTTGGATAATTGGGTATTTCAGTTATCTTTGAGTATATATGAGTAAAAAACTGAACCCGACCCGAACCCGAAAATATTTTGGATATTTTTGGTTATTTTTGGGTATTTTTGTTTTTCTACTAAAAACCGAACCGACCCGAATCCGAACCGAAACGAAACCGAATTTTTAGAATACCCGAACGGTTCTCAACCCTCTACCCGAATAGACCCGATACCCGAAAAAAGAACGGATCGGGTATGGGTACCCGAATGTCGACGCCTAGTTGCAACCTTCCTCTGTCAAAGCCTTTTACGATCCAATAATTGTGTTCGAAGTCATTTGATTTTGTTCCAACAACAGTCCTTATATTCCAATTTTGTCGATCTTTGTTATCAAGAATCAAGCTCAACAAGTGATGAGAGATACATAAAGGCAAGGGAAAGGAGACAATGGTTGATATGAAGCATAGAGAAGAGACACTAATGTGACAAAGATTTTGGAACACTCCAGCTAGGGAGTAAGGTCCTCAAAGACCAACACATCAAAACATAAGCATTGTGTATTTCTGATAAGGTCAGAATCACTTATTAAAAGAAGTAACAGAAGGTGATGAGAAAACAGAAGAAATAGAGATGAGAAGTAGAAGAATCAGAGAAGGAAAGGAAGAAGAAGAGATGAGATGAAGATAAACATTCTTAGTTCTTGATAAGTGTTTACAAAGACTCAAGACAACATTAAATAGCAATACCAACTAAGGAAAGACAGGCTTAAACCAATACCCATACGAGGCCCATGAGGCCCATGAAGCCCATGAAGCAATCCTATCAATACTCCCTCCAATGAGAATCACCTTGTCCTCATGGTGGTAGAAAGTGAACTCCACGGTAGAATGACTTAGCTTCTTCTGATCTTGCCTCTGTAATATTCTTACCAGCGATGATTAACCAAGACTCTTCTAGAGTAACCTTCCACCGTATCCCTCACTTTTCTTCTCAGCTTGTGATCTCAGCATTTGCTCCTTGATTGGTGAAACCAGTTTCGAGAAGTTACCCTCCGAAATCGTGTAGTACCTAGGGACCTTATTCGGTATCCTTGTAGGAGTTCCAGCCTCAAGCCCAGCTTGACTGTCACTCATCTTAACCCATAAGTGTAGGTACTCATCAGTCTCTCCATAATGTTTCTCAACCAAGAAGGCAGCCTCAATTTGGTTGGTCTGAATATCCACAAGGATGCTTTTATGAGTTTCTTGTTGTTGTGACTGTTCCGGCTCGCTCTCGACAATTACAAATTTTGGAAAAGATTTTGAATCGGTATTCTTACCACTCATAGTGATCAGCCATGGTCCAAATAGGTGGAAACCAAGAATCTTCCATTTGAACATCTTTGTTTTGGACTTTACCAGTTGCTCTTGGAATCTTTTGTCTTTCACTAATCTTATTCTGCTTCTACTCTATATCATGGGCTATTCCTCTACCCCTAGCCTTACTCTCTCCTTTTAAAGCTACCTTGTCCTCAAGGTAGTAGTAAGCGGCAGTTCCACAATCTTCTTTAAGCTCATTTTCACTCCTCATCTTTACTTTTGTAGTGCTTAGCTTCCGATCTTTATCACTGAAGGTGATCCACTCTTGGTTGTGGATGAATGAGAATGAATGCTCTTGCCAATTAATTTATGTCTCTCCTAGTTTTGAGAGCCAACTATAGCCCAATATCACTTCCGCTTCAGCTTTGTCCACGTCTAGTACGAGAAAATCCTCAAGGATCTCAACTCCTTGGACTAACAATCTTATTCCCAGAACATTGCCTAAACTCTCGTTGTGCCGTCCATGCCCCAATACAACTCAAACATGATTATTCTCCTTTATTGGCAGCTTAAGGTAAATTGCCAAATCCTTAGACATGAAGTTGTTTGTGGCTCCGGAGGCGATACGCACAGACACTTGATGCTCCGAGATAGAACCAAAAAATCTTAGCTTATTGTTTTTCATCAATCCGCCTATACTAAGGACCTCTTGATTACCTTGCACAATGGTCAGACACATTAACTCTTCATTACCACCTCTAAACCCTGAAACTGGTGCTCTTGTATCTCCTCTTGTTCCATGATCATTTTCACTAGCTTTCTCAAGCCACTGTGCCAAATCCATCATGTCTACAATCCCGTTAGGTTGGAATTGCATCACTACAGCTTGTAAATTAGGCTTTAATCTTTGTAAGAATATCTCCTCTAAGTTTTGTCCCGGTAAGTTCACTGAATTCAGACAAAGAACTTCAAACCTTGCCCTATATTCTGACACGGTTCTCTCTTGAAGTATTCCTAAGTAACTTGGCTGGCTTCCTCGCTTGAGGGATCACTTTGTTAATGGAGATGTGTATTATCCTTTCATCAAATATAGAAATAGAAATGGATAATATTGAATTCGAGCACAAAATGATTATGAGTTATCATGAGTCTTTCTTATATATGAGTCTTTCTTATAATCCGAAAAAAAAGGAAAATCTTTTTATCTATTTCGATGTAAATAAATTAAAAACAGAAAATAAAAAAGGAAATTATGAATGAAGTCGGTTAGTTCTCGGCTTATATATTTGTTTGAGACTTTATTCCCAAGCTATTACAAATTCTCAGATATTTCAGTCAATTAGGGTTTTGTTGCCAAAAGCTATCAAAAGAATCAATCGTTCTATTTGCAATGGTGGCGTTGGATTTGGAGTTCGAAAGGTATTTGGGAAAGGTTCGTTTGGATCGGTGAGACTTTTCAGTTACAAAAGACGATGCGACGGTGAGACTCTCTACGCCACTGTGAAAACCTCTGATGATGCTAAGTCTCTCTACGAAGAGTTTCAGATCCTGTCTAAATTCAAGGGCTGTCCGAGAATCGTCCAATGCTACGGTAACGGAGTAAAACAGAGATTTAACGACAAGGGTTACGTAGAGTACATGATTCCTATGGAGTATGCAACCGGAGGAAGCTTGAACAATTTCATGGACCGATTCAACGACAGAAAATTGCCTGATCCGATGATCAGAAAGTTTACTCGTATGCTTCTCGAGGGTTTGGCCACAATTCACAGATACGGCTATGTTCACTACGATATCAAACCCGAGAACATACTTGTTTTCCCTGGTTCTGTCTACAAGGAGGGCGCGTGGAGATATTCTTACAAATTGAAGATTTCTGATTTCGGGTTGTCGAAAAGAGATGGAGACACTAAGTGGTGGCATCCTCTTAAATCGTATGCGGGAACACGGATCTATATGTCGCCGGAGTCTATCTCTCACGGGGAGATAGGGAAAGGACTTGACTTATGGTCGTTGGGATGTGTTGTGTTGGAGATGTACACTGGGAAGAGACCATGGTGGCATACTAACTATGAACTAGAAGATCTCATGAAGTGTTACGAGCCATTGTTTCCGCCTAATCTTCCTTGCGATGCAAAACTCTTTCTCATGACCTGCTTTGCGCCTGAACCAGATGAGAGGAAAGACGCGTTGACATTGTTGAGACAAAGCTTCTTTCGTCGAGATGTCAATAAGTTGACAAAGCTTCTGAAGGTTGATAATCGTAATGATTTCACCCTGGAACTGAAGAAACTTAGACAGATGCTTTCGGAAATTAGGAGTATGCGTTAATTTGAAGTTGATAAGCTCTGTAAGTCATGAGAAAGAGTTTTCAGAGTTTGATCCAACGGTCGTCGGTGGGGATGTGTCTAACACAGAGAATCATGCCTTTGGGTTAGAGAATTGAGGTAATCTTAATCTACTTATACATTTTTGGTGAAGCTTTTGTAAAAATCCTTTATGTAAATACTATTTAGTTTTTAATCCCTACAAAAAATCTGTAAACAAAATATTTTAAAGTACAAAACTTACAAATCGTCAATCAACATTAAACACTTACATAAATACTTTGCTTTCTTAACATCCAATTTGTGAATAATTACAATTGAGTTATTGCACAAAATATCCCCCAGCAAAATTTTTGTCCAAAAGTAAATACTATTGAGTTTTTAGTCCCTACAAAATCTATTCTAAGAATATATTATCTTAAATTTATATCCTTAATTAAATTTTATCTTTATTGCACTACATTCGATTAATTGCTAATTTCCTAAACTCTCTTTACCTACATTAAATATAAATATATAAATTCTTCTTTCACTTTTATTTGTTCTCATTTCTAATTTATTTTGATTTTATATAAAAATACATACAGTTAATACATGTTAGATTTTTTTGGATATGATGTAATTCAAATTTTAAAAAACTGACATACATTACTCAATCGATGAAGAAAACAAAATATGTGTACAAGGTCCCACATTGCTTAAAAAATTAGGCAGTGGTTCAAAGTCATACTATAAAAAGGATCAAAATGATTCTTAATACGAATGAGTAGAAATTTTGATTTATCAGGCATCCAAAATTAAGAATGTTAACCGATTTACTACGGTAATTTGTTTTTGTAAGGATTGAAACTTTAAAAAGTTTCAAAATATTATAAATACTTAACTTTTTAAAAGTTTAGCTTTATAAAACGTTTTAAATATTTATAATTTTATATTTTTTATGAAGATATAAATATTATAAGTATTTAAACGTTATAAAAAGTTTAAATATTATAAAATCAAACATTATACATACTTAAAAAAGATATTAATATGGGACGATATACCACATGCAAAATTCTAAATATAACAATCAAATGAAGTTTGGATCGAAATAATTTTTTTTTTGAAGTTCTATTATTATAAATATTTGAAGTTTATAAAACTATGACAAAATGATTTTAAATTTCATAGGACGGGGTTATATGGTAAGACGGATTTGGGTCGATATACGGGATGATATTGTACATGTGAAATCTTAGATATAACAATCAAAATACAATTATAAAGTTTAGATCAATATTAATTATTATTTTTGAAGTTTCAAATATTTATAGTATTTGAATTTTATAAGAAAATTAGAAAATGATGTTTAGTTTTATGGGACATGGTTATATGGAACATGTCTGGATCGATAATGACTAAACAAAATATATGTTGTTGAAACATATGTTGTGTCTGGTTGGATTGCTCAGGAGCTTGTCTAAACCTAATAGTTTCTCCTTCTATATAATGAAACAAAGCTTATTGGTTGTTCCTCATCAACCAGAAAGAGATCTACAAACAGAACTCACCAATCTTATCTCTTTCCTTCTCCACCTTGCTTTCCAATCTCAAGCTTTAACTCTCCCTGAAAATGATGATAAACGCAAAGACGCTCATGAAGTTGGCTAAGACATGGCAACAAAGAGCAGCCCTCAAGAGGAAAAGAATTTCATTTCAGAGATCAAGTATTACTACTACTAGCAGCCAAACAACTGTAGAAAAGGGTTGTTTCGTGGTTTACACGGCTGATAAGATCCGTTTTTCATTTCCCTTAAGTTACCTAAGCAACACTATTGTCCAAGAGCTCTTGAAAATATCTGAAGAAGAGTTCGGTCTCCCGACGGAAGGACCAATCACATTGCCATTCGATTCGGTCTTTTTAGAGTATCTCATCAAACTGATCCAAAGACGAATGGATGAAGATACAGAAAAGGCTCTGTTATGGTCAATCTCAAGTGCTAGATGCTCTTTGCAACCACAACAACATTGTAGTGCTACTCAACAGTTGCTTGTGTTTTAGAGTTTCGCAAATTTCTGTTTTTTGTAAAGTTTAGCTTACAAATCTTTATCTCTGAAGAAAGAGTTTAGCCTCCTGACTGGTGGATCAATCACCTTGCCATTACGATTCTGTTTTCTTGGACAATTGATCCAACGAATGGAGACACATATAACCATCTTATAATGTCAATCATTAGTGCTAGATGCGGTTTACAACTTTATTTGCAGACACAAGAACACTACTAATATAGTACACATGATTAACTTGCTCAGTAAGCTTAATGGCAAGTCTCTCTGTATTTTTGTATGTTCCTCACAATTCTCTATGCAACTTCAAGAACATAGTAGTACTCAGCTTGATTTTAAAATGTTTCATTGTATTGATCTATCATTGATTATAACCAGATTTGATGTTCCCTGAATAATTTAATTACTTGATCTATTATTTGTGTTACCCACATTTGATTTAGCTGATGGAACTACTAACAAACATCATGGGACCCTTAAGCAAACATGAGTTTGGTCTTTGGCTACTCTTTGTTCTGTTTGACAAGTTATCAACTACTCATATAATGTAGCAACTGCCTCTTGCATTCTTTATCAATGTATTAGTACCTAACTCTTGTCATATAAATGTCCATATAAAATTTTGATACCCACATGAGCATGTCCTTCTAAGTTCTCAAACGAAGTTGTATAGTCCACAAGTTAATTTGCAGACATGATTGATTACCAACTTAGGACCCCTATGAGTTCTGATCACACAGAGTAGAAACATAAGGATGTGTTGACTCGTGCTTAATAGTCAACAAGTTCAAAAGTCTGTCTAAATCTATTAAGATCTTCTTCTATATAATACAACAAAGCTTGTAACATTCTTCATCAATCACAGCTCGCACTAATACAAAGATTTCTGCAACACAACTTTCAAGTAATATTTTTTTTTGCTTTCCTAGAGAATAATGATGAACACAAAGATGCTAATCAAGATGTTCAGGAAATGGCAACAGAGAGCAGCTCTTCACAGGAAAAGAATCTCATTCCAAAGATCAAGTACTACTCCTGTAGAGAAGGGTTGTTTTGTGGTTTACACGGCGGATAACACACGCTTTGTTTTGCAACAAGCTACCTGAGCAAAGAGCTCTTGAAGATAGCTGAAGAAGACTTTCGCCTCCCAACCGGTGGACCAATTACATTACCGTTTGATTCAGCTTTCTTAGAGTACCTAATCAAATTGGTACAAAGACGAATGGATGGAGACACTGAGAAGGCTCTGTTATTTTCAATCTCTAGTGCTAGATGTTCTTCATAATGTTCTTTGCAACTACAAGAACGGAGTCAGCAAGTGCTTGCATTTTAGAGTACCCATGATACATTGAAACAAAGCTATTTGTAAATATGCTTACAGTTAGATTACACTGGTTAACAAAAATACCATATAAGGCCCGTATTATTCATCAGGATTAATATAGATCTCTTCTAACGCGAGTGATAATCCAAATACTGTATTGGACAAAAACAATAACCAAACCCAAAGTTAACTATACGAATTTGTCATAATTTTATCCTCCAATGAATAACTTAATCAAACCCTAAATCATATTAGTCCAATTTCACATCATTACTGTTTGGAAGAAATAGACTCCATAGAAAATCTCAAGTACGCAACAACAAAAGCAAAGAGTATTACTTCAATCAAACTACATAATAATATCTAACACAAAACTGAAGAATCAAAACCAAACCAACAGAAATAGAGGAACAGAGGATATAGCACTAGACCAAAACCGGTTTTAATCTTCTTCCTCAGCTTCGTTCTCGGCAATGTTGAAGTACCTCAACTCATAGAGGTTACGGTCCTTGTTCGCCGCAATCACTCTAAGCCAATCCCTCACGTTGTGCTTCTTCAAGTACTTCTTTGTCAAGTACTTAAGATACCTGTCACAGACATAAACAAAGAATCACACTCAAAAACAGTCTAACAACAGAATCAAACAACATCCTATACTTAACTCAACAAGATAAACTCAAGAAGATTCCACATTCAACATTGTAACAACCAACAAAATAAACAAAAACATTACTAAAACTACTCAAGATTCCACATTCAACACTGTATTAACCAACAAGATCATCATAAGCATTACCAAAAACTATTCAAGATTCAACATTCAACATTGTATCAACCAACAAGATTAACATAAGCAACAAAGAATTACACTCAGAGACACTCTAAAATCAGAATCAAACAACATACCTATAAGTAACTCTATAAGATAAATTCAACACTGTACCAACCAACAAGATGATCTATTATTCAACATTGTACCAACCACCAACCAACAAGATAAACAAAAACATTACAAACACAACGGTTTCAAGATTCTATATTCAAACGTTACCAACAAGATAAACAGAACCATTCCCAAAACTATACCTAAATATCAAAGCCACAAATCTAGACACAAGTAAAGGCAATATCAGAGAATTAGGTTTTAAGTTTTAAGATACCTCTTGGAGAATTGACCATCAGCAGTGACAGTGATCTTGCTCTTCTCACGAGTGATAGAAACAGAATCACCAAGAGCACCAGCTTTACCACCAACCTTAATCCTCTCCTGAAGAAACTTCTCTAAAGAAGCAATCTCCATAATCTTATCATCCACAGGTTTAGAACAATCGATAGTGAAGGAAACTCCCTTCTTCTTTCCCTTAGCTGCTGCTGCGTTACCACGACTCATTTTTCACCTCTGCAAAAACAAATTCACCATTCATAAATCTCAACAACAATACTAAGAAATTTCGAATCTGAATCTAATGTTCGTTGATTACATTTCCAGGAAAACGAAAACTTAACGATAGAGAGCTAAGAGTTCAACAACAATAGGAACCGATTCTATGAAAGATTTCAACGAAGGACGATAATGGTGTCACCTGAAGTTGAAGAAGATGGAACTGTGTGAAGAGGAGCGGCGTTTTTTGATCTTTGAAGACGAAGAAGAAGATGTTATTAGGTTTTTTTTGGCTTTTAAGGTGCTCGTGTCATTTTATGATGATAAATAACAGAAGTGATCCTCATTTATTTTCTTTATTCGAAATTAGCCCCGATAACTTTCAGATTTGTTTTTCAAGCCCAAATATTTGTAATGGGTAAGTGAAATTTTTACAAAGGATCTACTAATGGGCCGAGAAACTTGCGGAGTGTGTTGCCCCACATTTGTTTTTGCAAACAATATGAAAACAACTGAACCTAATTAGAATCTTCAAAACAATTCCTTTTTTTTTTCCACTCTTCAAAACAATTCCTAGATTCAGTTATTAAGTAATAATGGTTGGACATAAAATTCAAAATCCAAAAATCATCCGAAACCGATTCAAAAAATCCAAATCGTACCGAATAATCACAAAATCCGAACAGATAATGAATTCTCCTACACGAATTACCCAAACCGAATTCGATCCATACCAAAAACCGAACTGATATCCGCTAATCCAAAATAAAAATATATATCTAAAAATATTAGTTATATTTAGTTATAATTTTTACTCAAAAATATCCAAAACCTTGATATCCGAATTTTTTTTAGTTATATTTGTCATAATTATACAATGTTTTGCAAAACTAAACCAAATTTTAGTAAAATTAAACGATTTTTTTTATTAAAATTGAATAATTTTTTATTTTATTTTTTCTGAAAAACTGATTTGAAACCGATCTGAATCCAACACCATCCGAATCGAAACCGATCCTAATAGTCATATTATCTTAACGGATAATAAACTTCTCATCCGAATTATCCGAATCCAAAATAATCTGAACCAAATCCAATCCAAAATCCGAATGCCCAAGCGTAAGCAATATGATTTTTATTTTATTATACTTTTGATAATTAATTTTCTTCTTGCATTATGTGATGATGTTAGATACAAAGAATCAATAAAAATATGATCATTTATGTGAATCTAATATAGTACTTGATGTCATTTTTATAAAATTATACATATATATGTACATACATAAAGGATTGTCACTAGGGTTTAGTACATGGTTTTGGTGGTCTATTTGGTGGTCTTCTTCTTCCAGGTGCACGCCTTGAACAGCTACCATCTACTTCAATCTTGATATTTTTTATCATCTTTTGATCCCATACCCTTGCTCCGAATTCTGTCCCAACAAATTAAACAACAATCAGTGCTCAATCAATCTTTTATATCTTTAAACTTAAGTGACAAAAATTTCATTAGTTGAAACAATTATTCAGATCGAATAAGATCCATATCGAAAAAGCAATACAAAAACTAAAAGAGAGTAGAATGAAAATTATTCAGTTTTTTTTTCTTCTTCTTGATATGCAAAAGAGACCGTAAAATCAAATAACAATAAATATATTAAATTATATTAATTGCTAAACATAGGATCGAGACTAAAAAAGTGTATCAAAGCAAATTGAATAACAGCCATTTATCATTCTATTTTAGAACCCGGGAAAAAAAATTAAACTACAACAAAACCAAATCGACTTGGATATATAAAATTTGATCGTAATAAAAACTTTTTTTTTTTTTTTTTGGTAAAATCGTAATAAAAACTTACTTGGCTTTAAAGGTTCATATTGCACTCGGGCAAATGCTGTGTTCGACAATCCAGAGAACAAGAACAAGGTCAAAGTTAGCAAGAAAACCACGATGTTACACATTTTTAAAAACCTTAAAACTATGATGTTCGATATGTAAATCGGTATATATAGAGAGAAATGAACTCAAGAATTTTCTGAGAAACGAAGTCAGATCACGCGGATTGTTGCCATGGACATATGATTTATATATATTTCTTTTGTCTGTTCAACGGACCGCATCATTTTTCTCTAAACATGTGTTGACAATGCGTCATTGACTCATGAAAATGTCTTCTCTGAACTGGTCTAACATATATACATATTATTATTATTTCATTATTTTGTGGAGGACTATGTCCAGCTTCTAATTAGTTTACATTAGCTACAATACATCTATGTTACTACACAAAGAGCTTTACTTTAAACAGCAAAAGCTTTGTCTCTTGAATGCATTTATTAAACTTGAATGAATCTCTTACTTACGATTTGTTATCTTCTTGCAGCGATGAAGTTCAGATTACCATGCTTTTGAAACGCCACTTACTTGTGAGGTTTTCGACATATGACACACCGGTTCAAACCAACTAGAAGCCTACTAACTTAACTTTAATGAGTCATGGGTACATTTTATGTGTGGCTCTTACCCATAAACCTCCACTAGAAACGAAAAGAGTTTAAGGTTTGTCTCAAGACCTCTAATTTCTCTCTTTACATGTTCCTAGATCTCTATCACATTATCTAATGAAAAGAGAGAGAGAGAGAGAATCACGAAAAGGAAGAAGAAGAAGCATGTAAAGATACAACCAGAAAAGAGAAGACATGAGGGATACCTGAGCGTACTACGCGTGCCGACATGCTCTGTTATTGTTACTACATTCTAACCCCTACCAAACTTTAGCAACGTGTAAAATTATTTAGTGCTAGTAAAGGGTTGAAAAATTCATCAATGTTACCTCTCATATGATAGTTATACCGAAACCAATCTCAGTTACATAAGAAAGTGGCTGCTATGTAACAGATCAATGCAGAAAGCAGAAGCAGACTATTAGCATGACATATTTTTCTCACTTCAAATTGAGAAAACATGAAGAAAGCTGATGCATAACATAAACCTATTTAGGTACATGAAAGGAGGAAACATATTACATTAAATAGAAACATATTTATGAAGCGTAATCATAAAAGATATCTATTGAACTAAGAATTGTGGAGCTTTACCCCAAAGGGAGCTCTTCCAGAAATTCTCAGAGGCCCAAGACAAGCTTAGGCCTAGGAGGGGGTTTGGAAATAGTTTTCAACCAGCAATAGACGCGCCTCGGTTAATACCTCATTAGCTGCGTCATTGCCCCAAGCGCAAAGATAAGTTTTTATAGAAGGAGAGCCTCTTCATTTATAGCCAAGCAGAACCTATGAAGCTATAATATACTTCCGATGTGGGACTTTTTGTGCATATGGTTTCGATTTGGTTAGTTCGGTTAAGTATTAGCTATTGGATTCTAGAGTACCATATCGGATAAGTAATTGAAATATGAAAACTTCAGACTAACAATGACTGGTAGGGGCTGCGCGAACGCAAACCCCCTCTGCCACAAATAATAACGCAGGCTCTTCCTCAAGGGAAGACCTTAGGCATAGCACCCCAACGGTATGTGCAATGCGGTCACTAGCCTAGGCCACTCGTCTTATTGATCGCGAGTTGACCCCGTCCAGGTAAGTAATTTGCTTGAACAGTCCGCTTCTTTATATATACTACTGCTTCACCAACCCATGCTTTGGGTATTAACCGATGTGGGACTTTTGAATATCAACACATCGTGCTGGATGTTTTAGGCCCAATCAAGTGCTTGAAACGACGATAAACACGTTTTTTACAAACAGACATAAGGGAGTCCCTTATAGTTATCCATTCGGTTTCGGTTATACCTATTCGGTTATCGGTTTTTTGGTTTTAAAGTTTAGTATCCATTCGGTTATTTTGAAAGTTTGGTTCGGTTTCGGTTTGGTTTCGGTTTTTTCGGTTTTTTCGGTTTTAAAATTTAGTATCCATTCGGTTATTTTGCTTTAAATAATTCTGGATATTTTGGTTATTTTTGAATATTTCCGGATATTTTCGGATAGTTTTTGGTTATTTTCAAGTATTTTTACTATTTTATATATATTCTCAAGTATTTTTTGTTATTTAGTCTAGAAATAACTAATATTTTTGAAAATATAATTATATTCGGATATTTTCGGTTATCCAATTACTTCGGTTTATATCTATTCGGTTTCGGTTATTTTGGTTGTAGAATTTAATATTCATTCGGTTAGTTTTCGATTTCCGGTTCGGTAGATTCGGTTCGGTTTATTTGCCTAAGGGACACCATGACCAGGAAACTGTAAAAACATTTTCAAGATACTGATACTGTGGATACTGAATCTACAATAAGGGACACAATGACCAGGTTTTGGGATAGGAGATAGATATTATCAGGATTTATGCTAATAACAAAATGACCATGCTTAATAAATCGAATACATATAATTTATTCATTTAGTTTCTGTACGAATCTCTCTTACAATTTCGCATCCCGAATGTTGCAGATAATCTGCAAGGCTATAATATGCCTAAGATAACAGAATAGGTATCAGCCATTTCAAATACCAAAAGAACTTACAAAACATGAAGTCTTCATTGGATACGAAGATGCCTACAAATAACAGAATAGGCAGAGCCATGGTACGGAGATTTCTAGTCCTTATTTAAGTTATCAGGCTTCAGAAATTTCGGGATTCGATCAGTGGCTCCAGATTTGTGATCATAGTACTCCACTGCAGCTGCTCCAGCCAGAGCGGCTAATGTCAGCGCCTGAGCATGCAACCTGACATAATAATATAATCCAATCCAGAAATGTGTAAAAGATCAAACGCCAAACATGGTAAAGAACCAATCTATGAAAAAACTAAAACTGTTATGGTCACATTTATGTTATGTACCAAACATCACAAGTACATGTTTTTAGGTACAAAACTGCATACGAGCAAGCATATATATGATAGAATATTGAAGAGACTAGATGTTGTTAACACTAAATTTGTCTAGCAATACAGAACCAATGGGAGACAAAGCAGCTCATAGTAAAGATTGAAAGATAAGAATTCTAAAATGAAGAAAGACACGAACAAGTGATTTTAGAGTATCCATAACTGAAGATCATGCTTTCTCAAGCATTAGTGTTCTTAAACGTAATTGTTTATGCAATATATGAGAACACATAGGTAAGTAACTTTGATGTCCATTACACGGAGATAAGAACCAGATTCTTCAATAGCTTAAGCCACTGATAACTTCTACAATCAAAGAAACATTAAGGAGCAGATTCTTCAATCTAAAAAACATTAAGGAGCATTAAGATAAGAAAATTTACCTAGCGTGGATGATTCTGACACTGGTTTTCATGGCAGGTTTAGACCAATTATAAGCAATTGAACCAGAGATACCACTTAGCCATAAGCAACCTATCAAGAGTCCAATTCAGAACCAACAAATTTTATCAGAACAAAACACAAAACTCATACATGCATCCTCAAAATTGTGAAGCAAAGAGGAACTTCGATTTTGTGTAAGAAATTAAACCTAAAATTATCAAAATTGAGATTATTCAGATCGAAAAAAACTTCGGATCTGAGGAATTATTCAGAAAAATACGGTATAAACAAGATCTATAATAACGATGAACCAATACGAAACTCGATTCGTGTATTATTGTTACGCCAAAACAACCTATGAGAAAATTAGTTCGAGGATGAACAAAGAGGGAATAAGAGGAGGAAGAGTGAGATTACCAACGGTACGAAGCTTATGTTCGATGATCCATTCCCTGATTTCTGCAACTTTTGTCTTTGGTTCCGCCATTGTTGAAGAAGATGAGCAAAAAAAAATGGAGAGAAGAAATGAGCGTCGGGCGTTGGTTTTAAAGCGGCCGAGTCGGAAACTTCTCAAGGAAGAAGTAAAAGCCAATTTCCTAACTTGCGCTTCATTTTGCTGACGTGTCTTAATAAAGTGTAAAAAATTGGTCTTTCAACATTCGCTAATTTTTGACTTTTTTTCAACGCTAAATTGATTCCAAAGCCATCAAAATTTAATTTTATGAAACCAAACCGAAATTCAAACAAGTTGCAACATCTATGGCTAAGAAATCCAAGTAGAACTAAGAAGAACAACAAGATCATCTTTAAAAAAAATGCTAAAGCTTAAGTTTGTGACAAAAACAGACTCCTACACTGAAATATGCTCATGGGCTTATTCATGGTTGCGGATCAATCTTCATCACTCATCATCAACGATAATTCGACATTGTTGAGAACGTTTTGTGAGTTTATCAAGGTCCTCGTAGACATCTGAATTTGAAGCATATCGAGGGTAGTCTATAAAACTCATAGTAAGTTTCTTGAGGACTGCTGCGTTTTCAAGAAAGTACCTCGCTATTTTCATCTCCTCTTCCTCCCATTCAAACAATCCTTTTATCTCAACACACTCGAGAGTCGATACGATACACCGAGGCACGTTTATGAGATTCAGCTCCTCCGTCTCATCATCCTTTGCAAAAGCAATCTTCTGCAAACACCAAATTTTCAATAATACACATCCACAAAACCAAAATTAATGTTGTTATGCCAAAATCACAAAAGGTTTTACCAAGATTAGGTTTTTCAGATTCGGGAAACTCTCAAGAAAGGCTGGCAAGAACGGTAACAAGGGGCTCGGGAACACAGCTTTTAAATGTGACAAGTTATTGAATTTGGGAATCGATCCAACTTTTGAGTAACTTTCAAGAGCCTGCAACAAGAAGAGAGAAAAAAGGATACATGTAAGAGTTTTCCAGTTAGGCAAATACCAGGAATAGTTGTCAGAGTGATGAAATATATACCTTCACTGTTTTCTGAGAGATGATCATATGTCTTGCACGAGATATCCCAGTGAGAAAATCACCAATTTCATTTCTCTTCGATAAGTCCTCTGGATCAAAACTCCTGCGGTAATCGACAGCAAACTTGATATTAAGTTCAATCATGAACAAAGAAGTCAGGTTCTTTACCACGATTCCATCGAAATGGTCTTCTTTGAGAGTCATATTCTCTAGTCCTGGAGCATCAATCTCAAGTACTTTGTCTGGGACTCTTGACCTACAACCTACTCCATACGCGAGCGGAACATAAAACGTCTTCAGACTCCGAGATCTCACACGAGTAACCGGCAATTCATCGTCATCAATATGACATATCAAGGTCCTTACCAAGGTCAGGTCTTCAAGAACAGGACATCCAGAGACAAGCTTCTCAAGACTCATGGTACCAGACCATCGAACTTCACGAAGAATCATGAACTTAAGACAAGGCATAGAAAGCAAACCCGGATCGTTAAGAGCCGAATCCCGGAGCTTTAAAGTAACCAACGTCTTGCTTGTAAAGAGATTCAGAGGCATGAACTCCAAATAAGGATACATAATGCATTCCTCCTCCCAATACATGGTACTACTCACAGCATCTAGAAGTCGAATTCCGCGGTTAATCGCTGTACCGATCCGATCCTTGAACCCGCGTATCTCACGCCTTTTGTAATCTACCTCGAATGTTTGCAGGCGTGACTCAGGATTAAACTCTAGAAACCTGTCGATGAAGTTAATGAACACTTGTTCATATTCTTCATCTTCAAAAGGGAAATCACTGCAAGTTAAGTCAAGTCCGGGAACATTTAGCCATAGATTCTTCCACCTAGTCGATAAAACACTCGTCTTCACCGAATCTTTAGTCGGAAGGCATAAGAGTATTTGAGTAATCAGAGATTCCGGTAATTCGCTAATTCTATCGAACCCAGGCATCACGAGACACAAAACCCTAAGAGCATGAACATACAACAACAATGTAACTTGATTAAATCCTAGGCGTTGAGTTATGAATCGATTAAAATCAGGTACGTATTCGAGAAAAAGACTCACCGTGGATTTGATTCTCCGGCGAATTATCGACCGGAGTTCTGGCGTCAGAGGCTAAGTGGTAAAGCTAGTATCGATCATTTTAACTCAAACCCTTCATTTAGTATTTATAGCAGTACTCGAAGCGGTTCCTATTCCAATTTGCGTTTCGAAATCAAAATGGCTGCCATTATTCGTTCTTAAACGCAATTTCGAAAACGCAATTCTTAAAAATATATTATCTTTTTTTTTTGCAAAATAAAAAACAAATATTATCTATCTACTCAATATTTTTGAAGTACATTTTAAAAAATCCAATTGGATCAGACTTTTTATTTGATTTTTGACCCGAAAATCTTCAATCGAATTTTTCATAATTAGTTTTTATTACTCTTTTCTATAAAAATTTAATTAAAAACGAAATTAATTTAATTACCAAATTTAATATATATTTAATATTTCTAAACTAACCATATTTGTTATTTATCTTAACTAATTTTCTAAAACATCTTTACCTACTATAAACATAAATATATAATTCTTTTTTCAAATTTATTTAATCTTATATTTAAATTATTTTGAATTTATATAAAATATAAATAGTTAATAAAATATATATTTTTTTGTATATGATGTAATTCAAATTTTTAAAATCGACATGTATTATTCAATCAATGAAGAAATAATATGTGTACAATGTCCCACATCGCTTAAAAAATTGGACATTAGTTCAAAGTCATACTAAAAAATGACCAAAATGAGTCCAGTTACGAATAAGCAGGAAGCTTGATTTATCAGACGTCCAAAATTAAAATTAAAGTGGTTATCCGGTTTACTCGGATTCTTTATTTTTAAAAATATAAACTTTACAAAGTTTATAGCTTTTTAAATATTATAATTTTACAAACTTTTTATAAAGTTTAGCTTTAAATTTTTAAAAAATATTTATAATTTTAAAACTTATGAAGTTTTGTAAATTATAAATTGAATTTTACAAAAAAAAAAAATATATTATAAATATATACAATATATTAATACTGGACGGTATAAATATATATCACTATAAATTTAATCATTATAATTTGTTAGCTACGGAAGATTTTGCCTATGTTCGGTAGAAGCCTACCGCAAATATCTAATGTTTTTTGTTAAAAAAAAACTAATGTTACTACAACAAAATTTCAGTATCTTCTAGCTCTTAGCCCTCGTCAAACCCATAGAGTTGCAAATTGAATAGCCACTTTTTGGCGTTGTTTCGGCAAGTCTTTTGTTGCAGACTGATAGGCCAAACCGCTTCCATAGTTTATTAAAATTAAGACAGTCAAGTTGAGGGAAACAAATTCAAACATCAAAAGTTAAGACGACCCACTAAACAGAAACCTTAACTTCAGAACCTCGGATCACGCATAAAATAAACAGTACAAGTGCAAGTCTATCTTCTTTTCCTCGATTTGAAGCCTCTCTTCTCTACCCAAACGTTGAAATGAGGAAGTTTTTGTATATGCTCATAAACTTGGCCACAAATGCTGCAGTGTAACACCAACTCAAAGTAAGAAGATGATATTTTTTATGTAGCCTATATCGGCCATATGCAATAACTGAAAGAGTTTATATACCTTCTATGTGAAATATGGCTTTCTGACCTAATCGCATCCGATGTTCCTGTAAGAAGGGCCAAAGACATATCATCAAGCAAGCCACCAAAACAGAAGAATGGTAACTCAGTCTCAAATGAGCACACAGAAGTTGAGATAATGGTGAGGAGAAATCAAATTCGCAATCTAAGACTAAGAGCCGTTTAAAAATACTCTTACATAATATGCAGCCCAGTGGCAGACTTCAAGCTTTAGCTCTGAGTCCAGTTTCTTCAGCAATTCATGAAGGAGTCTCTGGGAAAGCATAAACTATGAGTAAAATGAAAGAGAAAGGGACCCAAATACATAATTATATATAAGTGAATAAGGTTATGTTTAAGACCTTTAGAATGACTTCTGGTGGAATACAATTAACTAGTAATTCGTACACCTTTCCACGCACCTGAAATAACCTGAAGAAGCACACAAGAGATGATAAAGTCAAAGTTATCTTTGAAGTTCTATTTTGTAAAAGTAAATGATTCACTAGAGTCTGACTTTTTAGGGCTTTGTTCTTTCATCATGTCAGTTGCTATTTCAGCAACATACTCTTCCCAATCCATGGGAGATATCACTTGGTTACCTGTGAACGGATAGCTACAAAGAAAAAATGAATATCAAGTTGAAAGTAATGTAAAGTTAAATTTTCTAAACATGAAACAACAAAAGAATCAAACTCATTGATTATCTGCATATATAAAGTTTCTGATCCTTACTTTTGGACACGACAAGTTTCAAGTGACAAAATAGCTCTTCTTAGACTGCGATTTGATTTTTCAGCAATACGAGCAGCAAAACCCTGGGGCAGTTGCAGACTTTCTTTCTTTGCAACGAACTCCAACACTTTCACTATCTGGTACCAGAGAGCTACATTTTAGTTAACAATAATCTTGCATACTGGTTTTCGCAAGAAAGTTTACAAAGGCCAAATGAAGCAAACACTGAATCTTAGGTAATATTTCTGATAGCAACTACAGATTCTTAATAGTATATTTTTAAATCACATGAACAATAGAATAATCACAAGAACGCCGACAGTCATGAAAAATTTCTCAGTAAGGATAAAAGCAGATATATAAAGACAATTTAACTTGTTTTTTCTTGCCAAACTAGTGAAATGTACACAAGAATACGTACAAATCGATTTCTACATCGAGTTGATTTAAAGGAAAAATACGAAATGCAATTTCGAGATCTCATCTCCCATAGGATGCGCATTTTTAAGACAGGATTTGATATGAGTTTGCTCTAAGATAGCCACTAAAAGCCACAAAACAAGATGTGGTTTCTCAACACCGAACTAAACACAAAGCCTCCTTTATTGTATAAACAATATTTTACAAAAACATAGGGTGATTTTATGTACCTCTTCCTGCGAAGGTGCATTTATGCGCACATTGAGACAACGAGACTTAATGGCTTCGGTAACCTTCGAAGAGCTGTTGCAGCATAAGATGAGACGGCAAGATGAGCTGTATTTCTCCATTGTTCTCCGCAGAGAATGTTGAGCTTCTCGTGAGAGCTTGTCAACCTCATTTAATACCAACACTGCCGAAACAAAAAAAAAAAATCTGCATGTATCAGACATCTTCCAACATCCATATGTGAAAAGAAGTTGAACTACTTTGGCAGGTCATAAAGGGATGTTAGAGACCAGTGATAAGTTGATAATCAAAAACAGAGAACCATCTAAATGTATAAAGAAGCACTCAGCTGAACAAGAACTCTTAAAACTAGATATACGAGGCAACCATCTAATTGAACATGAAAAAGTAAACGAAAACTATATTACGAACCATAAAATGTAGACCCAGTCTACCACAGCAGTATACGGATTGAAGATGGCATCAAATGCCCTTATAAAAGCCTCACTCTTCATAGATGCTTCAAATAACTACTATAAGCCATTGTAATCCAAATTGTCTACACTAATGATACTATTATATAGAACAAGGGGAACAGTAATTCTTACCCTTATATCCCTTCTTTCCTTTCGTGTCAATTGGTCTGTTCTTGGCCATTTCTTTAATTATCTCCTGAACAATATATCTGTCCTGAAAGCCTGCATCACTTGGAGTAAGTTCCACATGATTGGTGCTTGATAATGTAGTGAGCTCCAGATCAATAGTTCTACTCCCAGCCTGCGTAATGTATCACAATGTTGTCATGTATAAAAGAAGAATCCGCCTAGGAGGACCACCCACTAAAGAAATTGACAGCAAACACAATTCACATCTCTGTGTTTCACAAGTAGGATGATACAATCTTAACCACATTTACTGATCCAACAAGGACACAAGACGACTATGGATATCAAGCAGCGAGAACTTCAAAATTAAAGCAATGCAACTCACATCAACTTTCCATGCCCTGTTCTCCACTTTCACCTGAAGTCAAGTAAATCAAGCAGTTTCTCAGTTGCCACATACAAAAGAAAGTAGCAATAAGAAGATAAACATCAATCTAAGAGAAAATAAAGAGTATGTGCTAGTGAGAATAACTTCCTAATGTTGCTTTGCTAAAGAACATTAGGGTTCAAAGTCTTCATCTTTTAGTAATCAGAACGATATTAGGGTATAAGAAAGAAGGATTACCTTCTCTGCACTGGCCCCATATATCTGCTTGAGAAGAGCCATAATTAGGGTTTTCTTACCAGAACCTGACGGCCCATAAAAGAGCAAATGTGGACAATCTTGCTCGGAAACCTAAGAGGAGAATCGAAAATTAGCTTCCAATTCATCGAAAACCCCTCCAAAAAATTACCTAGGGTTTGAACAAAAAGGCGTACCAATTTCTTGAGTTTTTGGGCGATATCTTCATGAACTATGACCTTGTCGAGTGATTTCGGCCTGTACTTGTCGACCCACAACATCTTTGCTCACCACCGGAGAAGATAGTGAAAGTGGCGGGAAAGAAGTGAATCGTCTTCTTCCTCTAGCAGCTTTTTTGTGTGAGACGTCTTTAGCTATTTTTCTTTCGCTTACACATTCCCACGTCAGGTCATAGGACCAAACCCTCTCTTTTGCTTAGAGTCAACATACCGGTTCGTCGGATGATACCAATTGCGGATCGGATAATGGTATTTAGGATATCGAAATATACTATCCGAAGTGTGCGCAAAAAAGTGTGGGAAAAAGCATTCTACGGATCATTCAGATATTTAAGTTCCAGTAGGGGTAGATCGGTGGTAGCATACCCGTTCGTGGATAATAGCAATCGCAGATCCGATAAGGGTATTTACGAAATTGTAAATTAGCAATTGCAGATCGAATGGAGACATGCGAATAAAGTGCGGTACGGTTTCATCTCCATTCTAAGGATATCAAATATTACTATCGGAAGAATACATTAAAAATGTGGGAAACAGTAGGATACAGATCATTCGGATATTAGCAATTACTATCGGTGGTAGCATACCGGTTCGTGGATAATAGCAATTGCAGATCGGGTAAGGGTATTTAGGAGATTGTAAATTAGCAATTGCGGATCGAATGGAGACATGCGGTTCACCTGCGGATAAAGTGCGGTGCGGTTCCGTCTCCATTCTGAGGATATCGAATATTACTATCGGAAGAATACGTAAAAAAATGTGGGAAACAGTAGGATACAGATCATTCGGATATTTAAGTTCCAATACGGTAGATCGGTGAAATTGGCCTGAAATGCATATACAGGCCTATATCATCAACATCAACAAAGGATATTCTGACCAAGGTTTACGAAAAATATACATAACTTATCATGAATTTGACTACATTACTTACCATGAATTTGATTTTATATATCCTAAACTATAACAACTTCAACATAGAGTTAGGTATTTTCACGGTCTACTTAGAGTTTCCAATAGATCTTGAATCTGTGAAACACACCAGTGACCAAACCCCAGAAGAGAATCTCCGCGAAAATGACATACATTAGCACACCAACTCTTCTTGAATGCCAAACTCGGATAAAAACATGCTCCCGAATCCAATTTATCTAAAGCAGGTATCATGATACTGTCAGTATGATAAGCCATTCAGGCCTATTTAAGATTTCAGAGTAAGTAACTGATTTTTTACCAGTGTATTGTGCGGGTGGCGATAGTACCAACCATTGAAGAAAGCAGCCAAAATGCCTTCAGCTCCCATCACGTACACCAACATTGCGTTCATGCCTATCCATTTTAGAGGCAGAAACATGTGTTTCCACTCCAATATATCGACCTGCAAACACTCGAAATAATAAACAACAAATTTGTCCAAAGTTTGTCATACGTCTTGGTTGTTGTCAATGTCAATGTGGTGGCTTAAGAATCACCAGAGAATACAACGAAGAGAAGACGAGCGCTGCTGCACCGGAGGTCACGCATATGTAGCTGAAACTGTAGAGTTGTTTGTTCAGAGGCATCACTGCAAAACATTTTTGAGTTTGTAATATATGGTAAGAGAAGAGAGACTATTTTGAGTTGGACCAAAAAGCAAGGTGTTTCTCACAGTGGGTGAAATGCAGAGTAAGTCCGAGAGCGAGGAGAACAAGACCGGTGGAGATCCAATGTTTTAGCCGCGCTGAATGTCCCTGCAAAAATATGGTAATGATGAGATTGAAAGGACAAAACGGTGATAGTTTGTAGGAGCTTGAAGCTTATGTTTTATTCAGTTTGTTGACCTTCAAGTGTAAAATAATATGTCCAAAATGGACTCCGATGATTGTAGAAAGAATAGCAGATATGGAGCTGCATAACACAAGTTTCTGAGTGTTATAAACTTGAAGATAATGCTAATGCTCAGTTAGTGATTAGGGTGACAAGATTAGACCTTAAGATTCCTTCAGGCTCAAACGGAGCACGGCACCATGAAGGTGCATCTTGGCGTATAGCTCCCTCATAGGGGGAATCATCGGTGCAAGCCTAAAACTCAAAAGAACACATTATGATTGAGTCCCTTGACATGAAAAATATATCACTAATCTATAAACCCTTCCTTTTATCTTCTATGACATAAAACTCAAAAAGGCATAAGGATTGACATAAACCATTTCACAGTCAGAAATTGCCAACATGGTCATTCTAGCGGCAAGCACAACCGGAAATTACGTCTTGTACCTTGGATCGTCTCCACGCAGGATGGTGATACATATGATTGATCCCTAAAACTTGTCTGTCAACATATCCAACAGCATTGCAAGGAGGGTTCAGCTTTCCTCTCACTCCACATGATACCTAGGAAGAATTCAGAGAATTTTTCATTGAAGTGTACACAACACTTACTTAGTAATGGTCTCATAACATTAAAACATCGAAAGACTCACCGATAGGATTTTCCCGTACAGAACGCTATCTTTATCATAGACAACAAATTCCCAGTCAGGAACGTACGTTCCATAGAGTGTAGCCAGATAAATCACGAGAACTGATGCGGCCACAATCCTGTGAATGTACTAAAAAACAAGATCAATCCGAAAATATCTATCTAGTTTTCATGAAATTTAGTTCTGACCAACTAACTCAAATGTCATGTTTTACCAATGCCAATAATATGACTTGAATATTGAAAACCTCCCAGTTGACAGATTCTCCTCATGTGAGTCCTTTGTGAAGATCTCGACCAATGCTACTACCAAATAGGATAAAGCTATTCTCTACATTGAAAACAGATGACAAACATGAACCTTCACTAGGTAACACTAGAGGACATAAATACATAAAAGATAAATCTTGAGACTGAGACCACACCTGAAGAATCCCACAAAACCTCATCATAGTCACATCAACTCCGTATGTTAATTCGTCAGGAGCATGAGAAAATCCACCTTCATAGCAAAAGAGTCCAAATACATGAATGTCAAAGGAAAGAGGCTACAAGTTTACACAGGAAAATTATAAATTACCTTGAAGTAGAAGACCCCAGAAGAGGAGCTTGCAGGTTCTAAAACCAACCTTCTTACAAGCTTCAAATTTATTCGAAATCCTCTGAATATTCAAAGGCAAAAAACGATTTATATGCAACAACATCGCAATTCTGAGAGATTTCAAGTTCGAAATTGACCTTTAAGGAGAGAGCAATGGAGACACCAACGATGAACAAAAAGAAAGGCATAACGAAATCAGCCAAATTGCAACCGTTCCACGGAGCATGAGCAATCATTGGCCAGTCTCCTCCAGCGTCATCAACGAGAATCATCAACTATTATGAGTAATTTAAAAAGCTTTAGAGTTCGAAATTTCGCACAAGTAGAGAGAGAGAGAAGAAAGAGATACGTACGGCGACAGTGAGGCCGCGGAATATGTCGAGAGAAGCAAGTCTTGGTCTGTTTCCGGCGAGGCTCCTCCGTGTATAAGAAGAAGAAGTATCTTCTTTAGGTTCAAGGAGATGTTGATCGTGACTCCTCTCCACTTTGATTTCCGCCATTTTACTATCAATTCTTTGGAAGCTGACTCTCTCTTCTTCTTCTACTTCGAGAAGAACACACCATTCGTTTGCTTATGCTTAAATTGTAGTGGATTTTTCTTTTTCTGTATTTTCTTTTGTTTTTACCTCCACGAAGAAAAAATTCTTTTTTTTTTTTAATCGAAGTAAATTTCATTAACCACCAAAGGGGTATAAGGCGTAAAAGCCTACAACGATTATGCTGAAATAAAAGAAAGGTCCAACAACAGATCCACCAGATTAATATCAACAGCCAAAAGATCTTCAACATTTGACTCTATCCAAAGACACGTGTTGACATGAGATTATAACTACAGCACATGTAAATGAGTCATCGGAAGTGTACGGACATCAGCCTCCACCGTCGACGAGCACCAAATCCGGTGGAGGAAAACATCGCCGAATAAAACGTACGAATAATCTTTGTTTACCACCAGAATAGATATGGATGGAGCTCCCAAAGAAATAGACGGCTTAAGAGAATCCTAATAAGCATCGGATTATCCTTCAATCTTTCAAACCCAGATGTAATCGTTTGAACGATTTCTTGCAAATCGAGGTTTCTAAAACCAAAAGCCAGAGACATTAATTTTAAATAGCTAGCACTTAAAACTAATTACCAACTCAGATTTTTAGAAATTATTGAAAGAAAACATGGAAAAGAAGTAAAGCAATCGATAATAATCCGATTGACTGGAAAAAAGATAAAAACCAGTCAACACCACTTATGGAAGCTGGATTTGCTCGACATAAAACCGGTTATCTCCACTATTGAAGCTGAAAGATACCGGGCAAGAGCCCGAGTCACTCGGGACGGCTTCACCGGAAATTTTCCACTCGGCAAAGATTATATTTTTTTTCTCTGAAAGTTCGATTGAGAGAAGAGAGAGAAAGATTTAAAAAAAAATGGTTTGTGTTACTGTTGTACGCGATGGAGAGAGAGAGATGATGAAGGAAGCAGATGAAAGATAAAATAAATTCTTAACGTAATTGTTTAATAAATATTGGGTTTTTACACAAGATGACCAAAGAAGACCCGTTAATTAACTGACATATTTTCGACATTGTTTATATGGTTTTTGTACACAAAATATGACCTATAAGCCCCTACACAGTCTATCCAGTCTAAAGTAATATATAAGATACACAGTAACGTGTGTCAGAGACGAGAGACATAATATCTCTCATATAGATTCGATTCAACTTAACTCTGTTTTTCTTTTTTCCGATATTCAGTTCCAGTCTCCGTTCAAAGCTCTGTGGTTCTGGTCGATAAATCCAAATAAGTTTCGCGAATTACCGGCAGTTTCTCTCAATCGTTTAAAGATCTAGTTCTAAATCGATTAGGGTGTGGGTTTGCGGTAGAGGAAAAAAATGGTTCTGAAATGATGGGGTGAGAAGAATACGGCGGAGATGTGGTGGTTGAAGATTACGCAATGGTAGTTTTTGTTCAGATTCAAATTGGTTAACAATTAAATTACCTAGTTAACTAAAACTTTATCTAGAGGTAGTGATAATAATAATGTTATTGGATGAAATTCATATTTTGTACGTTATAGTAACTCGTTAATTTTTTATTATGATATAATAAATGAGTTAAGATGGTAAATATCTATATATATCACATCAATTATAACTTATCGCGATACAAAATGACTTACCATGACATAATTATAAACTTATTGATATAAATATTTGTTATCATGTTAACCTAATAAATATTACCGAGATATTTGTTATCATGTTATCCTGATAATACGTTATCTGCTAACTATTCTGATGCATGAATTTTTTTATAGAGATTTTGAGCATTAAATGCTTTGATTTTATGTCAGAGATTGTGTCGGGATAGGGTTATTATCGTCATTATTTCGTGTGTCAGAAGAGAGAGATTTGATTATGAGATTTTCGTTCGCAAATCTTTAATTATATCATCTTCTATGATTTTATTTTTTGTTTACCCATAAATATTTAAGTTTACATTGAGAAAAATAAAATAAATGACCAAAATACTCATATTCTCATGCAAATTCCATTACTACTAGTTTTTTCTAGGGATTTACTCAGATAATAATTAGGTTGTTATTACTAGATAGCCAAATTCTGAGATTAAATAAAGATATTAATCATAAGTTTAGTTTTTGTTAGAAAAGAACTATGGATTCACACGTTAGACGGTGTATATTGACGAAAATATCTTTATCAATTTCTAATATTACAATAAGACTTCCGATAGATTTGAGAAGAGGAAAATTCAATTGTAAAAATACAGTGAAGAAAAATATGTAATTTTCATGATATTTGAAGAAATACATATGACTCCTTACATAACGTGAAATATTGACAGATATGTATAATTATTACATTAAAACATAGTTATTTTATGAAATACTAATGATATATTGGATAAAAGACATGTAATTTGTTTATATAACATGAAATCTTGACAAAAATATGAATCTGTTCCAAAAAAAAAATATGAGATTTTGTTAGATAGCTTGACAAAAATTTACAAGTCAATGTAAAGACTTAAGAGCATGTTTTGTCTTTGAAATACATGCGTTTTTTAAATCATATCTAATCTTATATGTCATGCCGACGAGTGATGGAGAAAATCCGGTGAAAGAGGAAAAAAAGAATAGATAGGAAAAAAAGAAAAATAATAAAAGGGTAAGATGGACCAAAGATCTTATAAAAACCCTGTCGTTGGTTAATTGTATAAATTCTCTAACAATTATATAAATTCAAGACCTGAAAGATTCATTTTTAAGCGCAAATGAAAACAATTGGAATTTCACATATACCACAAAAAGGCAAAAGACAAATTTCATTTTTCGAAAAGATCACAAGGAGAATCGAAAAACACACTCCCTATCCCTTACATACTTAATAGAAAACCAACAACAGACCAACTTCTTATGTAACTTTTGGTTTTCTCCACAATGGGAAGTTAGCAGATTTGGCAGCGAGTCTTTAAAACTTGTTGCATCAACCACGGCCGCGACCTGCTCCTGTTTTTCATAACATATTAGAGTTTTAGCTTAAATCCCATTGTGGCAAGACACAGATATTTGAAGTATTCTAGTAAAATCAGAGTTTTGTGACAAGCTTTGTTTGTGTATTTTTTACCTCTGTTGCCACCCATCTTCCCCATTGAAGTTCCTCTGCCTCTGCCTCTGGCTCCTCCATCATCCACACCACGTCCTCTTCCACGTCCAACACCTGGTGGTTTTCTATCTGCACATATTCAACCATCGTTATTAACACCTGAAGTATTCTCAATGTCTACTCTGGCAAAATATTAACACCTCAGAAAACTCGAAGCATATCTCAGTAAAGGTACAATATAGACATGAGTAATACTATACCTGTGCGTGTCTTCTCCTCCTGTACTTTATCAATCACCTGAAGAGAGAAGAAATCAATTTAAGTCAGTTAACTCAATCTAGGTTGCAGCAGTAAGAACATAAATAGAAACAGCATATGACTGTCCTTCTAGATGAAGATATCGTTTATGGTATGTGAATATAATTTGATTTTAGAGGGAATGAAATAAAGTAGAAACAATAGAGAAAAATCGCATCAGAAACACAACACAGCAAAGTCCATAAAAGTGGGTCAACATTCTGGTCAGCAATAACCATTCCCTGTGATATCGTCTAAGACGCACTACAACAAGAGGCACACCATCTGCTGAACAAGGTTCCACAGAAAAATGCCTCTTGGAGCACATATCTGATTTGGCTAAGCATCATCATTCCAGAGAGAGGGGAACAAAGAAAAAACTAGATCAAGCAAGAGATATATACACACACACACAAAAAAAAATTACCTCATCCGGAACTCGAAGGTACTTGATTGTGTTACCACGGATATAACATTCCGGCATCCTCCAAAATCTATCTCCGTCCTAGAGTAATCAAGCAGCAAAATATATGAGTGTCAGCTACACAAAATTTCATCACGAAGTCTAAACAAAGTATATTTGTATCAACATATGAAAACATAAGATAACCTTTGATGTACATATGACTTCACGCAGATGGATGTTCATCCAAGTATCACAATTCACCAAATGCCCATTGTATGTCTCTCCATTCTTAAGCTCCACGAGCTACCAAAACAAAACAAGATTCAAAATTACAGTAAAAGGAAGTTCCTTTAGATCCCTAATGCAATGCTCACTTAAACTCAGCTTCACTTCATATATAACAAAATTGTAATCAAGGGTCGAAATTTTACTCACCATAGGATGCCCTTGAGCAGTTTTAAGCAGCGATAGAGGAAGCTATAAAATCAAAACAACAGCTTTCAGTTAATAAAAATTGAAACTTTAACGCAAACAAGAAAGAAGGAAAAAAACCCTAAGTTTGTCTAGTAACTTACCATCTTCTTAAATCAGAAGATTTAGAGATCCGTTAAGAACCTGATGACATCAGAGAAGTATAACATTAAACCCTTTATAAGATGCGGAAGAAGCAATAGCGAAAACGGAACAAAAACCCTAATTCAGCTACTAAAAAAAATCTGAGAGAAAAGGGAGAAACCTTGTAATATACTCCGAAGATCGGCAAGAAGGTGAACGATTCAAATATGAAAGAGATCGAAGAATAGAGAGGCGTCGAAACTTCGAAATCTGTTTTTTGCTTTTTTCTGCTTCTCGGGTTTTGACAGTGAGAGGGATGGATTTCTAATGAATCGGTGGTCTTTTAGTTTTAGGTCAATGGGAACTTTTTTGAGTTTTGCACTCGAGTCCCTTAACTTTATAATATTATCTGTTTTAGTATATATTGTTAAACATATCAATCTAGCCAACTAATCCGATGTCGTCCAGCGGTTAGGATATCTGGCTTTCACCCAGGAGACCCGGGTTCGATTCCCGGCATCGGAGCTTTTTGTTTTAATTTTTCGTATACTTTGTCTACACCAAAGTGTATTTGTAGCCGTTGGCAATGGTTACCTGGTGGAAAATAACTAATCATTAATATGTTATTGATGCTCTCGAAATTAATTAATTTACATCACTAAGGCGAACTGTGTGAATCAAACAAAGCCAAGTGATATGTCAAATCTAATCCTAAACTTTTACAATTAAGCTTAAAGCCTCAGCAATGTGATTGTTAAAGCTATTTTGTAACCGACAATACTTCAGACCTCTCTAAATTATCAACCAACTCGAACGTTATTGAACCTCGACCAGCTCCAGTAACTAAATCTTAATCAAAGTTTCAATTACACACAACTGTGTAATTGTGAATCTGTAACTGGTTTGTTTCAGCACATGAAAAGCTGATAGTCAGGTTCGTGAGCTCCGACATTCAAGTAATTGACATCAACTGCGGTTGTTCCCAAATCATCTGGTGGAGAAGGATAAGACATAAAGTTTCAATAGAGCATAAATCTTTAAGAGACTTTGAGTGTATGTATGTGTAATCAAATGTGATCTACAATGAAGCAAATTGATGAGTGAGATGAGAGAAGGTATAGAGTTGTTCAAACCTTCGTATATTGTTCTTACAAACTTAACATAGTCAGGGATGAGATCTCGGTATATGATTCCATCCGGATGCGCATCAAGAACCACAAGTACACCTACAGATCAATCAAAGGAAAGGAAGATGTCAAACGTAACACTACAATTGTTTTCCACGATACTAATGAAAGACAAGATCATCTTGAAACTATGAAGTGTTTAGATCTTTTCTATTACTCTCAGAGATGAAAACAGATATTATACCTGGAGCAACCCAATCTGGAGAAGAGTTGCTAGGTAATGGTGCAAGCCAAAGGATATTCCTCAAGTTCATTGAATCATTGTATTTCACGTCAGATCCTAACAAAAAGGAGATACAATCATAATACTGAAGATTTAAGGGATTTCTGTGACCATTTCTATGTTTCAAGAGATTGCAAGAAAACTCACAGTCACACGGACAAGAACCCATATTACCTCTCTGGCAATATCCCATGTTGTAAGGAAACACTTTCTTGTCATAGGCTGGATACTCTTTAGCATGAAACCTACCATCACCAATCAGATACTAGTCAACAACAGTACTCAAAACCTAGCTCAACCATGTAACTTTCTATAAATATTCCCCAAAACTCATTACTTACGTTCAACCTTTCTAAAAACACTGCAACAATTGTGTTAAGAATCAGAAACCATTCTTCCTTTATTGATAACTGTTGGTTACATTCAAGAACACAAGAACAAACCCTAGAGAGTTCTCTTCACTCTCAAAGCCTAAATGCTCCCAATTAACCAAATGGTCTAGACCCCCTTATATCTACTATTCTAGTGCCTATCAAAGCGTCTCGATTCTTACACAACGAAGTCAGTAACAGAACATGATCATCATTACTATTTCAAGAGTCCTAGTGTGTGTTGAGGAGACAAAGGAGACTTACAATATTCCAAGGCGTCCAGATTCTGAGGCAAGGAATAAATGGCCATGGAACAAATCATATCTACTCAATGAAACATTCAATCCAACACTAGGTCCCCTAGATTCAATTAGATGAAACAAGAACTCGAAATATGAGTTCACTTCCTGTTCATTAACATCATCAATCAGATCACTACACCATAAGATCAAACAGTTCACAAAATAGCTTCTTTTTTTACCTCTGCTATAAAATGACGACCATAAGGAGTTCTAGTAAGTTGACATTTATCTTTTCTTGATCGTTCAACATCAGGAACCTATAAAACCAAATTTTAACCAATTCAATCTAACGAACAATAAACCAAATCAAACCATTAAATTGAAGACGAACCGGGATCATTTTCGGATTGAGAGTTCGCTGAATTGAACCGGGATCACCACCGGAGTCAACAGCGAGACGAGCAAGCTCTAGAACCGATTCCGGTGGCCACCAGATTAGAGAATTCTCCTCTTCAAACTTGCTCCGTCTCTCAACGGCGTCAATTTTTCCGGAACAGAGTCCAGTACGAGGCGAGCATCGTCCAAATTCGGGTTTAGGTTTATCCGATTTGAATGGGACGAGGAATTTAAGACACGATTTGATCTCTCGAGAGACGATTGGGTTGAGGCACGACGCGGCGGAGGGAGGTCCGAGAACGGAGAGTAGATCGTCGCCGGTGGCTTTCGGAAATGACGACGGAGAATGAGAAGCGGAGTGGAGTTTGAAGGATGAAGCTGCTGCGATGGAGAAGGAGATGAAAATGGTGAAACGAAGAGGAACGTACGAATTCACCATTGTCGTGTCCTTCCTCTGAATTTTTGGTGAATCCACATTATCTTTGTAGAAATTGGAGAATGGAGAAGAGAGACTGTAGAGTCACGTAAACTCCATTGGAGAATTATTAGAAGTGTTTAATTAACGAAGCCATTAATTAGCGACAACGACAAACATTGTGGCACACAATTTGTGGGCAACCTTAAAACCCATTAAGAAGCCCGTTAAGAAATAGTTGGGCCACTTCCATCAAACGACGATCTTGATCATCCATCAATTTTAACATCCCACATCACTTATACATTGCCATTTCACAAATCACAATATTCAATTTTGTTTCTATGGACTTTATGGTTTATGTGGAAAGCATGGAATGATAAAGTGTTTAAGAGACTCTACGAGGAACCCACTAATATTATAAATTATGCTCAAAGTTAACAATTATAAAGGGAGGAGACACAATTAGAGGCTCTTGAGGAAACAAAATGACTCCACAACCTCATAACTTATGTTCTTGAACATTGGATGTCAGTTTGATGGATCATGGAAGGCGTCAGACCACACGACTGGGTTTGGATGGATTTGTTTGCAAGGCGATACATTTTTTATTCTATAGGGTCCAAGTGTCATCGGAGGAGTGTAAGTAATGTGTATTGCATATATTTCCAAAGGAGATTACAAGCATATATATACATGAATCAGTAGAAAACTCTAGGTTAAGTCTCTTATAGAAAGAGAGATAGAAAAGGAAATAAGATATACAGGGAATGATGATATGATCATATCATATCCTTGACACGCCCCCTCAAGATGGAGGGACTATGGTCACACCAATCTTGTTTCTTAGCTCGAGAAACCGACTGCGTGGTAATGGCTTTGTAAGTGCATATGCAAGCTGATCTTTCGTGTTGACATGAGAGACGCGGAGAAGACCGTTTTGAACTTGACCCCGGATGAAGTGATAGTCGATGGCAATATGTTTCATTCGAGATTGAAACACAAGATTAGCACAAAGAAACGTAGATCTGACATTGTCGCAATAGATGACTGGTGACACTGGTAGTATGATTCCAAATTCAGTGAGTAGGCTACAAATCCAACGAATTTCTGATGATGTGTTTGCAACCGCTCTGTATTCGGCTTCTGTGGATGATCTTGCAACACCATTTTGTTTCTTTGCAGACCAAGAGATAGGACTTTTACCAAAGTAGACGATATATGCATTAGTGGAGACGTAATTATGTGAGTCTCCTCCCTAGTTCGAGTTTGAGAATGCGTGTAAAGTCAAAAGATTCTTAGCAAAAAAGAAAAAAAGAAATGATTACCAAATGAAAAAGGTATATACTGTTATATTACCAAAAATTTATAACAAAATATAGCACTAAAAAAATGAATTTGTGATCTATTTTGTGGTATATTTTGTTATATTGCCAAAAGTATACACCAAATTTTATAATAATTTTTTTTATGGTCTATTCTATATATTATTTTTTGTTTATCAATAATAAATAAATAATATTTTTTGTAGAGAAGACATCTGTTTTCTTTTTGCGTCAAAATTGGATTAAAATAGAGTCAAAATCGATTAATTTTGGTCAACATTATGGATAAGTCAAACCGGATTAAATATAATCGGTTAACTGATCGGTTCAATTGGAGGCATAGTTTAAGAACAAATCCGAAAGTACATATAATTTTATTGAGATTAAAAGTTTTTATTCGTGGTTTTTTCAGAGACAAAAAATTTAGGGTGAAATATTAAGATTGCAACTAGTATATGACTGAAAATTCAGCCAACCCATGCGAATAAAGATTGAAGTTTTGACTACGGACAATATCAGAATAATTTGTCATGGAGGTCATAATATTTTGTTAAAAATACATCAATTTTGTTTTAAATAATCACAAGTCTTAATGATATATTATACATGCACTTATTTATTTTAAAAATAAATCACAGTTTCGTGTTGTATCAAAGACTTGTTTTTACGTAAAACAATTTAATAATCACTACAAAATGGATCACCAATACGATTATACTTGACTGTATTCATTCATTTTAGAAATTAAAAACAACTTTCAATTGTTGGAGACGTAATGAATAAGTTCAAACTATGATTTCAAAAGTCGATAAACAAAAAATTACAAAATAGCGACAACTTTGTTTCTCTATCTCCATCATTTTAGCCTCATCCCTTCTATCCTCAAGACAAAAAGTCTATATCTAACAAGAGCACAAAGCTCTCGGTATGGTTCCACACAAACATTGAATGTTCAATATGGGTTATTTTGACCCGAAATCTTTCAACTGTAATACCCGTTGAAAGCTTTGGAACTTTTAAGCATCAGTTCCTTTATGGTAAGAAGATTAACTTCTCGCCACATGAAGCTGCCCATTGGAAGTAGACAACAAATTGCTCAACATCAGTTCTTTCAATAAATGGTTTTGCGTCAGTCAGACTCTCTGTCCAGGAAGAATAATTCTCTAGTGACCACACTCTAAGCGCAATAGCACATCCTGAACTATGGCTAAATTTCCATTGAAGTTAGCTAGAAAAGCAATATAGATTAGGGGAAAAAGAGGAAGAAGATGAAAAATAAAGATAAACAAATGAAACATATATAACTACAATTAAAGGTTTTGTGTTAAAAAAAATAATAATTTTTTGTAACATCGACAAATGATAATTAGGTTTAACTTAATTTAATGAGCCTTTTTCTGTTTTATATTTATTTGTGATGAGATAACATGTTTTAGTGTCAAATATAACAATTGGGATATACTTAAATATAAATTTGGTGGGGTCAATAATATTTATGTAAGAGGGTCAACTAACAAACATTATAATCCATGGCGCCAAGATTGATTGGTTTGTACATTAGAGAAGCGATGTTCAAAGTGAGAGAATGAACATAATTAAGGACACCACTTTGAACTATAGCCTTGAATTTTGCAAATTTGACACTTGGTAAAGTATTCTTGTGGCGATAAATTATTATTATTGTCTTTCTATTCTTTATTAGACGGTTGTGTGTTGTTGTCTCGTCCTAATTATGTGATTGATGCGATAATGAACGTCAGTTTTCACAATTCCAAGTGAATGACATATTAGTAGTAACAAAGAGTTGAGAAGAGTTGAGAAGAGTTTGAGCGAGAATGTTGATAGAACCCTATATAGGATCCTATCGAGATAGTTTGCAAGTACTTCGACCGACCAATCTCCTACGTATTTCGTTTATTCAAGAAAACGACAACTCCACTTTTGATCTTTTAATGGATGATTTCTATTAAACTCAAAGGTCTCCTTTAAATAGGAATCAACCTTGGTAAACAATCAAATCACACTAATATGTAGCAATAAAGAAAAACAATAAAACTATGGAAGACAATAATGAAAAGTCTATGTTCTTAACTTTCAAACTAAATGGTTGTCTATTAGAATGACGGATTTACTTAGAGCGTTAAGAATATGAGAATTTTTATGGAATTTTCATCGTTAAAAAGTGAAAAACCAATAAAACATAAAAATTTAAAAGCAACTTCAAAATCTATATGTTATTGGTTTATGATTTCAAAAGAGTTTTAGTGTCTCAAAGTGCCATGCAGAATCTGTTGTTATTTAATCAAGATTTTTTAAAAATATGTTAATGTTTTGTGTTATTCATTTAAGATTTGTAAAAAGTAATCTAAAATCTTCTTAAATTTGGGGTTATTAAATTCATATATATTTTTTTTTTTGAAATAATGTTAAATTAGTTTCAAAAAAGAAAAGTATATGTGTTTACAACTTGTGCAACGTTTTTGAAGAACATAAGCTTATGAGATACATTTGTTAAAAACCAAGAAGAAGGCCTTGTTTACCCAAGCTCTCTAGTTTGAAACCAAAATTGGAGACCTCGATCATATCTTCTGTCTTCACTAATATTAATAGCTGATATATGATTCCAAATGTGCTTATCAATCCACTTAACTAGTCGGGCTGCAGGATTTGGGAGACCGTCGTGTTTACGCTCACTTCGTTCTCGCCATATGGAATGTACCGTTGCCTGCAAAACACAACGAGCTAAGAATCCTTCGACTCGATTCGGCCAACAGTTAACGACGTTGTGTATTAGATTCATATTCTTATAAAGTCAGTAAAAGTTTTGAGTTATTCAATTAAAAAAAAAATCTCTAATTGTTCATGATTTAAATTATTATGTTATTGGTTCATGATTTTCTATATTTTTCTTCACAAAATAAGTCATATAAAGTAATGAAAAGTATTACCAAAATAAAAAAACTGTTTGAAATTTTTTACAAGATTATAAAAAACTAATCAACATATTATAAAAAACTCTCTAACAATAGTGTATGTTTCATTTATTTACTTTATAGAATTTGATTGAAATCATTATTTTTTTTTGTAAATTAGGAACCAACAAAACTTTCTCTCCGAAAGTAAATAACCCATTCGAGACATTATGATTATGGTACTGGACATTGTGTGATCTTCGATGGGCCTGAAGATAGCACATGGGCCTTCAAATGGTATAATTTTTAATCCAAACCCACTAAAAAACCTTAGGGTTTCCCCAAATATAAAACTCTCGCTTTCTTCATCATCTCTTTCTCCGGTTGCCGCACCTGCTTCGCTTCTCCTCTCTCGCTCTCTACTCAGGTAGGATAATCGTACTTTTACTTAATCTTCTCTTCGTCTCGATTTATCAGAAATATATGGACTTTTGCCAATATAGCCGATGGTTTAGGGTAGAAGAACCATGATGGATAAATAGTATTGAATCTGTAGTTTTTGTAACCCTAGATCTTCAAATTCGTATTATTGTTCTGTTAGATCTGTTTGTTACTCAACGAATTCGATTATTCCTTTGTTGTCTTGAATCCTTCTCTGATGTTACTTTCACTTACAGTCATTTTCGATCTCAGTGTATGTCACTGTTGTTGGTTCTTGTCTAATATAAGATAGTTCTGTTTTTTCTTTCTTTTTGCATTGTTTGGATATATAGGACTCGTTTACTCTTTCAAAGCTAAGCTTTCAAGATGCAAAACGAAGAGGGTCAGGTCACTGAGCTTTACATTCCTAGGAAATGGTAATGAGAATCATTTCTTCTTCTTTTGTTTTGGTCTCTGTTTTGTGTTCTCTCATTAACTAAGAGAAGATTGGTTCTTGTTTGTTTGTTTTGACTGAATATTGGCAGTTCTGCTACTAACCGGTTGATCACATCCAAGGATCATGCCTCTGTTCAGCTCAACATTGGTCATTTAGATGCTAATGGCTTGTACACCGGACAGTTCACAACCTTTGCTCTCTGCGGTTTTGTCCGTGCTCAGGTTTGTAACAATTTCTCAATGCTTTGTCCATAATTGAGTCAGAAGAGAGTTGATTTGTTTTGTGTGTATCATAAGAAGAGTTGAACAACCAACCCTTTGAATTTCTACTTATCTTCATAGGTTAATTAACTATTGATGTACACGATTGCAGGGAGACGCTGACAGTGGTGTCGACAGGTTGTGGCAGAAGAAGAAGGTTGAAGCCAAACAAAACTAAGAGCTTAATCTGTCTTGTTTTTTGTCGAATCTTGTTTTTTTTTTTCCGAAAGATTGCCTCATACTGAAGTAATGATTTTGGCTTTGGGTCGTGGAACTTAACTTAAATGCTTTTGTGCACCATGTCTTCTAATTTTTCACCAGTTCGATATAGTATCTCCAGTTTCTCGACCTTTTTATCATTCTGAGGTGTTAGTCTTTAGAGTTCGAATCGGAATGAATAAGCGTTATTACCCCCTTAATTATCATTTTGGGAAGATACTTTAATTCATATTTACAAATTACAATACACCTTTTTTTCTTCTTCTTTACCTTTTGAACACTATACAATTACTGAAACGTATGTACTACTTTTTGTTTGGGCAAACACAAATGTACCAAAACTTAATAATAATATAGAAAGAAAAATTACAAGTGTTACAAAACCCAATACCTCATATGGGTCAACAGTAGGGGTGGGGCATAATATCCGATCTGAAACCGAACCCAAAATCCTTCCAAACTCAAAAATCCGAACCATCCCGATTCGAACGGATAACCGAACAATTCACAATTTAAATACATAGTAATCATATATTATTTATATTTATATTTGTAATAATCTTAGTGTCAGAATATTAGGATTTTCGGATATTTAAGATGTTTTTGGGTATTTAATTTGGATAAAAATATTCAAGGTTTTTAGATATTTTTGTACTTTCGAGTAGTTTGGATATATTTGGTTATAAAAAACGATATTTGGGAACTTCGAGTAATTCGAATCCGAACCCTATCCAAACGCAAAATCTAGAATTACCCAAACGATTTCTATATCTCTAAATCCGAAAACTCGATCCTAACCCGCAAATGGGTACTGAACTCCCGTTAACTAATGCTAGTAAATATTAACATTTCCCCTGCTTGGTCTCAGCCTCCTAATGTTTAACATCACATATACAACATCAACATCAACTCCAAATCTTTTGTTTGTCTTTCCACACTTTGGTCAAACACAATTATAACAGTCAATAAATCTAGGTCAAAAAATGTCAATCTTTTACTACGAAAGAAACATGAAACTTCTACTAAAAAGAATCTCTGAAGAGACATGCCAACATTAATATGTTGCATCAAACAATATACAATTTAGTTTACGGACACTAAATAGTATCACTACTGAAAAACATTGGGGATTAGAAATTTACTTATAGTTTAGTTTACGGACACTAACTAAATGTGGTTAGATAAACTTAAAAAAAAACTACAAAAATTGACCGTTATATATGTGCAAGTATTCAATGCATGTGATTAAATGAATATTGATTATAACAACGATAACTATTCTTTGAAACACGAACAATTTATACCATAATCTATAATGTAATCTAGTTTGTGTTTATGCCATCATAGTCATACAATTTTTTCCAGCCTTATGCCATCACACGATAACTTTAAGTGATGACATAATGTCATAATTTTAAACTTTTTTCTTTTCACATCTATATGTGTTATCGTGGATTGGTTTTACTAACTAGAATCAGATTCTCAATCTTGGTCGGTTCTCTTTTAACCATTCAAGAATTAAAGTATCAATGACATGTTTACATCATGTGTATATATAGGTAATTAACGGTTTTAGTTTCACACGTTAGTTGTTTATTAGGGAAAAAGTACAATATATAATATAGTTTGTATAACATTAAAACATGTAAGACCAATTTAACAATTCGATTCCCTGTGGACACTATTTACATATTCTTTGTCATTAAATATGCTTTCTAAATATGCCTTCTCTTCATATTTATCTTCCTTTTCAAATTATTCTTATTCCCTTTCACCAAAAATCTCTCTTTTTATTTCTCTCGGAAAAAGATTTATTCCTCTCCAAGTCCAATTATTCTCCTCAAATGTTATTCTAAATTTTGCACCCAAAAAATGATATTCGAAAATAGTACACTACTTCACCACGTCACTTCCGTATAGGGTATTGGTTTATATGAAAACCGTATGTTTTCTTAGGTATTACAAATTTCGTAGATCATAATGTATACTTAAATCATACTACAATTTTTTTGTTGTTGCAATCATGTCATTTTAAATCTATCAATATATGTTAACAATTTATATTTCCTAATCATTATGCTTTTTTTTTTCTTATAATGTTGATTTTTATAATTATTTTTTATTATCGCGTATTAGATTTGTATAATATAAACCGCTTATATTATACGAATCTAATAGACGAAAATAAAAAATAATTATAAAAATCACCATTATAAGAAAAAGAAAGAATAAGCCCATGAATAGCTGAATTTTCCATTAAAGAAGTACATTTTCGCATTTCATTTACCAAAAGATAGCTAAATTACGAAATACATAAATTTTTATGTTGGATTAAATTACTTACTAATATCGTTCTTTGTTGATTGTTTACGAAATACCCCTCTAATAACACTTACAAGATGCCATTCCAAGGCCAATTATGTCAATTTGATTCTTAAAAGCAGTAAAAAAAAACTTCCAAAATCACATAACGCAACAAGAGTTTGGATTGCCTTCGCTTAGTGACTCAAACGATTCCGACGGTTGAGATCTATACGAATAAAATTCGGGCGGTGGAGATTCGTAGCCAGTGTCCACGTACTCATAAGAATAATATGACGTCGGATGAGAAGGAGGAGCCGTGTAATACGACGCCGTCTCATTCCCACCGTTATTAATTGGCCCATGCACCGTGTTGTAACTCACCGTATAAGACGGCGCCGTTTGAGGCTGAGTATGATAAAACGAAGGAGGAGGCAGTCCCGGACCCGGCCCGTACATTTGTTGTGGATGATGACGTGGAGGACTGTGAACCGTTGGATACGGATGATTCTGCTGCTGATGATGATGTAGATGAGGAGGTGGTCCGTGTATAATGTGATGATCTTGTGGAGCTGAGTATATCACTGTCTCTGGCGGTCCATCGTTTTGCGGAGGACCACCACCGCCACCGCCGCCGCCGCCTCCTTCCATTACCACCGTCGTGTTCCCTAAGCTTTTCTTCTTCTTTTTCTTTTTCTTCTTCTTCTTCGGAGCTCCATCTCCTTGTGGTTGAAGTTGACCGTTTACAAACGTAACAACTTGTTTAACCTGATCAAAGTTTCCTCCTCCACCACCACCTCCACCACCGACGTCACCTCCGCCGTTGTTGTTGTTGTTGTTTTCGTCGTCGTCTTCATCTCCACTAGTTTCTTCGTTATCTTTCTTTGGTTTCTTCTGATAGTTACAATCGTTGTTAATGTTGTTCTCCATTGACGTTGGCCATAGCTCGGCGTGTCTACCGGCTTTCATGATCTTCTTGATTAAAATCTCCGGCTCTACGTTTCCGATCACCGTTACTTTTTGTTGCTTCACGTCGATATTTGTTGTATATACACCTAAAATAAAATCATATAAATACTCATAATTAGTTAATCAATATCGAAAAAGAATAAAACGTTAGATTTAGTTTATATATTACCATCGATTTTGCTCAATATTTTCTTGATTTTTCTCTTGCATCCTTCACAATGGATAGAAACTCGCAAAACCCATGTCTACAATAAAAAGAAGACGAAGAAATATATGTATTGAGAAAAGAAGATGATAGTTATATATGAAGAAGAAATTGATTACTATGTAAAAGTGATACTTACGGTGTATCTAAGAGGTTCAGGGTAATCTTCGAAAACATGTCTCTGTTCTTCTTGTCTTGTGTCTGATTTTATCTCTGTTCCTAAATCCATAATGGAGAGAAAGAGGAAGATGAAGAAGAGGGAGAGGGAATTGATGCAACTTTCATGTGTAATATAGTAACGAAGTCATGGCTTCTATATCTTTTTTTTTTTTGTGGGACTTCTTCAGCAGATAATATTCTCTAATAGTTGCCTTTTTGGAAAAGATTATAAAATGCTCAGTTCTCAAAACATTAATATTTACTTAGTTAGGATTAAAAAGAGTTTTTTTTTTTTTCTTTTTTGTCAAAACATGAAATTTTCGATTTTTCTTTGCCATCATTTTCATTTTCTTACTATTAGAAGATATTTTAGGACACTGAAATTGTCAAAATACCCAGTCTAGCTAGGTTCGAAGTACACCATAAACCTAGGGGTTTGAATAATTTTCTCTCTCTTACGGATGTTAATTTGACCGAGAAAGAGAGAGTAGTAATCAAACATATTTCCAAACCATGATTCAGCGATCGAAAATTGTCATATGTATCGGCTCACAAAATAGTTGGATTATGCCCATTTTACTCAGTTTGATTTCTTCTCATAGTATCGTTTATGTCATTTTTATTTAATTTTGACTTCCAATATAAACAAGTATTTTCCTACACTATTCTTACACTATAAAAAATATAAGTATTGATAACACATTACGATAATACAATTTTTATAACTGTTATTAAAGTGGATATTCGAAGTTTGGTAACAATATAATATCATAGCATTTCAGTAGTCTAATAATTGTAACTAGGATCGGACTCTCGCTACACTGAGGATTTTTTTTTTTTTAGTATTTATATGAAGTGTATTTGTATGTGTGTTTGTATCTTTTATAACAGACGTATTTTAAAATTATCACAGTGCAATATATTTTATAAAAAGAAAAAAAGGCTGTGATAGAGATGTTAATGATGGGTTAAAACCCACTGGGTATCCAAATAAATAAAACTCATATGGGTTTATCTCATTGGGTTATGGGTACCCACGGGTTTTTTTAAGTCCTTTTTCAAGTGAATCAACATTTTCTTGTAAAAAAAGATTTCACATTTTTTCCCCTAAACCGCGATTTAACAGTTTACCGCCAAAAAAAACATTCAACATTTTCCCGCCAAAAAAGACATTCAACATTTTCGCGCCAAAAACGATATTCAACATTTTCCCGTCAAAAACGCAATTCAACATTTTCCCGCCAAAACGCGATTCAACATTTTCCGCCAAAAATGATTTCATATTTTCCCGCCAAAAACGCAATTTAACATTTTCCCGCCAAAAAAGACATTCAACAATTTCCCGCCAAGAAGATTTCACATTTTCCGATCAAAAACGGAATTTAACATTTTCACACCAAAAAAGATATTCAATATTTTTCGGCCAAAAATGACATTCAACATTTCCGGCCAAGAAAAGGATTTGACATTTTTCCCGCCAAAAACACAATTTAACATTTTTCCGCCAAAAAACGCAATTTAACATTTCAACCTTTTTCCCATCAAATATATATGTAATACAGAAAATAAATATAATTTAAAATATATTTATAAGCAAAATATATTTCGGAACAATCGGGTTTTTTCGGGGTTTACCCACTAAATAAAAAACCCATCTGAGTTTTCTAAAGTTGGGTTTTTGGTGGGCGGGTTTATTTCGGGTTCAGGTCGGGCTGGGCTTTTTTACCCACCACAACATCTCTAGGTTGTGATTTAAATTTAGGAGGTGTATAGTTGAAAACATATTGATGATAACAAAAGTACATAATGATATTATGTAATAATGTGTATTAAAGTTTCAGATACTTATATTGAAGCAATATATATATATATATATATATAATTTAAAAAAAGAGATACTATTGTATAGATAATGAATGTTTATACAGTTTAGTTAGCTAATGTAATTAAATTGTAATTGTATAATATTGATTTTTGATTTTTATATTTTACTCTTTTATATACAAAAGCCCAAAACTAAAATCACTTAAGACCGTCAAAACTTAGCAAAACTTTTACACTTCTATTTTTTTTAGAAAAACTTGTAAAATTTATAACCTTTGGTCATCGAAAAATATAAACTAAAAGAATAGCTAGAAAAAAGTATTTTTAAAAAGAGAAATATAAAAGAAGCATTTCTAACAATTCCTCTATATTGTATCATTTTAATTTAGACTATGTGAAACCATGAATACATTCCAACATATTTTAAACTTTAAACCATGTTTTTTTTTGTAAAAAAGATTTACCTTCTTTCTTCCTTGTGAACTTCAAAACTTCCATATCTTTTTTTTTTTTTAAAGAAATCTTGTGTAGTTTTTATTTTAATTTACAAGTTTAACTTGTTCTGTGATTAAGAAACCAATAACTAAAATTATTTCTATGAGTCGGAACAAAAAACAAACTAAATTTGTAATTTAAAACAGCTGGAAAATTATATAACGGTTTCTTTAATCAAAGAATATGAGTATGACCAATAGCTCAAAAGATCCTTTTATAATTGTTGTTGTGTATGTAGTTAAGGTTTTGGTTATGACGGCAATCGCCTTCACAACATTAACTTTTGTTCAATCATTCATTGGCCATGAGAACCTTGTTCGTGTGAATTTTGTGCTGCCTCGTTACAATCACAATCTAAGCACATCATCTCTTTACCTTTGTGGTGAGTTTGAATAATCAGTCTTTGTTTTAGTTGAGAATCTCATTTGACACGCTTGTTAAAACAAATGTGGAAAAGTGTGGAAAAGTTTTCCATATGGTTGATTCTAGCGACATAGGGAAATGCAGCAATTTGGAGTGAATATGCCTTACTTCCATCCATTCATGGCAGTAATATTATGTTCTAATAGACTAGTTGATATCCTTAAAATATGTATAATCTCTAATAAGCTTTTTTCTTTATTTCTCTACATAATGAATGAATTCCATGATGTTCACAATGCTAAACATGTTTTAGGTGATGTGATTTGCATATAAAAGTTTTTTCATATGCATATGTTTTGCTCATGTTTTGCATAGTTATGTTATGCATAATGCATGCATCTATATATTTATCATTCATATATCATGTTAAAAATAGGTTTAAATACCATGATTTTTTTTGTAAGAAAGGTTTTAACTTTTCTCTTCCTTGTGAACTTCAAAACTTCCATATCTTAAAAAAAAAATCTTGTGTAGTTTTTATTTTACTTTACAAATATAACTTGTTCTGTGATTAAGAAACCAATATCTAAAATTATTTCTATGAGTCGGTACAAAAAACAAACTAAATTTGTAATTTAAAATAGCTGGAAAATCATATGATGGTTTCTTTGATCAAAGAACAAGTTAAATTTGTAATTTGAAATAAAAAAGTACGAACATAATATGAATTGATTTTGTTTAAGTTTATTAAATAAATATAATTTTCAACAAAATAAATGTGAAGTAGAAATTTAAAATTGTATGTATGAGAGACATAATTTTATGAAAAATACTTGGGTTCACCCCCTAAGATTTATAAACAGATTTAAATTTTACAATTATACGAGGTTAAATATATAATTTTATTGGATACCTGAAAACATATCATTTTACATGTAAATCATTTTCACAGATAATCACTATTGCTACATGACAAGTAAATAACTTTTAGAGATATACTAATTGAAAGCATCTCCAAGAGATACTTCGTATATAGAGTATGTAAATTTCAAATATAAAGTATGAGTAGTTTCTTCTCCAAGAGTATACTTCAAATATGAAGGTTTTAAAATGTGTATTTTGCATTATAGTCCTTATATTATTCATAATAATTTTAAAACAATCTAACTTTTATAAATAACTCTAAAACATACATTAAAATATTACACATAATCTTAATTAACAAAACAATACGTTTATAAATAAAATACATATAAATAAAAATAAAAAATACATAAATTTACCTGAATATTAGTATTGTTGTAATATTTTAATTTGTGTATTATTTTTGTGTTCATATAATTTTATTTCCATGTAATTTTATTATCATTGTGTTGCTTGAATTTGTATTAAATTTTTAATATAATAGTTTGTTTGTAATATTTGTTTTTAATTCTATGTTATATTTTAAATATTAATATTTTGAATTTATTTGAAAGGTCTATATATTAAATTTTATATGTAACAATTAAATTTATAAGATATATGTGAAATGCTTTGAATATATAATAATTTAAGGACTATAATGATAAACAAATAATTTGTAAGATTATTTATGAAATATATAATTTTAGGGACTTAAATGCAAATAAAAAAGATGTAACTTCAAATTTAAAGTATTGAATAGTGATACTCCAAATATAGAGTATCAATATTTTATCAATTAAATGTCCAACCTGATATTATTATGAATTCTATCATCTTTTAGAGAATTTTATTTTCTCTTCTCAAACACTTTTTGGTTTTTCAAAAAATAACATTAGATTGAGAGTTTTTATTTATGTAGCTTATAAAAACCAAAAAGAAAAAAAAAACTTAACCAAACAAATGATATTAAAAATTTGAAAACCCAAAAAAACTGAAACTGAACTACTTTAACTGTAACCAACCTAAACTGAACCGAATCATACCTAATTACGTTTCCGTCCAGTTGGGGTAATTATTTTGTCCACCTTTATAGTAAGTATCTCCAATGGTTGTCTCTAATGGTTTCTGGTTTCTGATTTCTATTTTTCGCTCTTTGGTTACCGAGCCGAACCATTTAGGTTGAGCAAAACCATAACCGAATGGTTTAAAATGTAAATTATGGTTTGGTTTGGTCGATTTAGGTTCGGTTAAAATGCCTCATTTTTGGCGCCGTAGGGTTCTTAAATCGTTCCTGAGAATTTGATCCGTTCTTATTTGTGATTCCCCCACTCTCTTGCGATTTTCCCAGAAAAATTGTCGTTCTAGGTTACTCATTAACTTCAAAAGGTCTGTGTTTTTGGCGAGAAATTGGTGGTGGAGCGTTCGTCGCTAATTCAAATAAAAAAATCACTAGGGTTTGGAGTTCTGGAATTTGGGATTAACCAGTAGTTATGTACGAGTCATTACAGTTTCCTCCTTTGTTTGGGTTTCATTAAGATCAATTAATGGTTTCTGGAACTTGCATTATGATTTACTAGAATCAACTTGTTGTAGGATCCATATAAAGGACTGTTTTTAGTCGCCTGAACAGTGTGAATTCGATGGATTTGTCTTCTGATCAACTCGTGATGAAGATTGTTGAAATGGGTTTTGAAAAGTTGGATGCTTTGGAGGCTGTAAAAGCTGTAGGTGGTAAGTCATGTGATGATGCTGTTGAGTATATTTTGAAGGGAAATCATAGAACTGGTGGGTTCAAGCCGGCTAGTTTGCTATGTTCTTCAGGGAGTAATAAGATTCTTGGTAAAAGAGCTATGCCATCTTCGTTTTCTTCTTCGGAGTCAAAGCGTCAGTCTAGTTTGCTTGACCATTTTAGATCTGTGAACCAGAACAAGAAAAAAGGCGACACCTTTGGGACTGTAGAAGTGGACTCTCAGTTAGAAACGGTGTCTGAGCATTCAGAAGAGGTGAGAAAGTCTTTAGCTCCAGTGTTTATGGAGTCTAGTTGTTTTCCTGAAGGACAATTGTTGAATGGTTGCTCAGAGGCTTCATCATCGTGGGAGAAAAGAGTTAATTCTATACTACGAAACCGGTTTGGTATTTCATCCCTGAGAAGTTTCCAAAGAGAGGCTTTGTCAACATGGGTTGCGCACAAGGACTGTCTTGTTCTAGCTGCAACGGGATCTGGTAGTTTCTGTTTTCGTCGCTGATGTCGTCGTCATTCTTACATGATGTTAACAATATTCTAATTGTGTTTTCTATGTTTTTATCACGCAGGGAAATCTCTTTGCTTCCAGATTCCTGCATTATTAACGGGAAAAGTTGTTGTCGTAATTTCGCCTTTGATAAGCTTGATGCATGATCAATGCCTCAAGCTATCAAGGCACAAAGTCTCTGCTTGTTTTCTTGGTTCAGGCCAACTTGATAATTGCATAGAAGAGAAGGCAATGCAGGGAATGTATCAGATCATATATGTTTGCCCTGAGACAGTGGTCCGGTACACAACACAACCTTTCTAAAATTTTCTCAAGTGCATTTGTTTGTTTATTTTCCTTGCTTAAAGAAAGATGAAAACTTGATCGCAGACTGATTAAACCACTCCAGAAGCTTGCAAAGACTCATGGAATTGCTCTTTTTGCAATTGATGAAGCGCATTGCGTATCAAAGTGGGGACATGATTTCCGTCCGCACTACAGGTATGATTTTAAGAGTCAAGACTTGTTATTGTTATTTCTCAAGTTCTGTTGTGGGTAAACTTAGTTTCTAAACAAATAGATTTCCCACTGCCGGATCTTCAGGAAATTATCGGTGTTGCGGGAAAATTTCTGTGCCAGCAATTTGGAATTCTTAGAATATGATGTACCGATAATGGCATTGACTGCAACAGCCACTGTTAACGTTCAGGAAGATATTCTTGAGTCACTTCACCTGTCAAAGGAAACAAAAATTGTACTTACTTCATTTTTCAGGCCAAATCTACAATTTTCTGTGAGTTTCCAGCGTAGAGTTAATTTCTCTTTTCATATATGGAACTCTTTCTGCATTTGTAAAAGATTAGCAGATGAATCTGTATTTTTCTAATTGCTGCTGATGTGTGTATCGTGAGATGTACAGCATAAAGCTGATAATTCACTGTTATTTACAGGTTAAACATAGTCGAACCAAGTTTGCATCTTCATATGCAAAGGACTTCCAAAACTTAGTTGACTTATACTCTGAAAAGAAAAACTCTACCGGGAAAAAGCTAGCAGTAATCTCACGAGAGTCAGAGGAGCAGACTGATTTTGGTTCTCACGATTCTGAAAACATCCATGAGACGGATTATGATGAGGATGAAGAGGATCAAGAAAACTCCCTGGCAAAGAAAAACAGTTCAAATGGGAAAGAATTGTCAGAAGCGTATCTGGAAGATGAAACTGACATTTTCCAGAGTGTTGATGATTGGGATGGTAAGCTCCTTTTCACTTTTGTTTGGAAACAGAGAGTGATCTAAAACTGTTGATAAAATTACATAACCTTTGATTAGAAAATAGGTGAGTGCATACTAAATTGAAAATAGCGTTACTAAAATAAATATATTTGGCAACTGGCCATTATCCCCTTGGTTAAGTAAGTTGTCACCTCCTGTGCAAATCAAATGGTCGAAAAGGGTCAACGTCACTTATTTAAAGTAAATGATATATGCAGACAACAGAATTAAAAGTCTTCGGTTTTTTCTATTAGTTTTTTAATATATCATTGCTGTTGAGAAATGGTGATTCAGATCAAATTTAATCATTGCAGTGGCTTGTGGCGAGTTTTGCGCAATGCCTTCTTGTGAACTCCTGGAAATACCTGTCCCTTCTGAAAAGCAAAAGGATTTAGAAGGACTGACAATCATATACGTTCCTACAAGAAAGGAGAGTGTCAACATTGCTAAGTATCTTTGTGGGGTTGGACTGAAAGCTGCAGCTTATAATGCATCGGTATGGACTGATAAATCTTCTTACTTTTTCCTGCTATAAGAAGCCCTTTGCACTGTTTTTTAGGAATGAAATTTGTCAACCTTTGTTAACTTGGTTGTAGAAATTTTGTTTCCAATTTCTGATGGAAAAATTTTGTATTCCAAATTAAGAGCTGTTCTTTTTAAATATTGGTATGGATGTATGAACAGTTTGTTACGTTTCACAGTTGCCAAAAAAACATCTCAGACAAGTGCACCAGGACTTTCACGATAATAAGCTGCAGGTATATACATAGAAAAGAAAACCTTAATGTTCTATATGTGTTATGGCTCAAACTTAGTGATCTACTCTGTTATCCACTTCGCTATTCCTGCTTCTTTTTATTGGAATACTACGTGGAAGATCACTAACGTTGTTTTACGCCTCTGCAGGTTGTTGTTGCCACAATTGCGTTTGGAATGGGAATTGACAAGAAAAATGTTCGGAAAATCATACATTATGGTTGGCTGCAGGTCTCTCGAAGCTCTTATAAGATTTCTATATTTAACATTTCACATCTCCTAGAATTACGTGCTATTCAAATTTGTTGAGCTCTCTAATACTGAAATAATGAAATTTTACAGAGCTTGGAAGCATACTACCAAGAAGCTGGTCGAGCTGGAAGAGATGGCGAATTGGCTGAGTGTGGTGAGTTGATTAATGATTTGGCTGTGTAAATGTACTCTTGTTTGTCATGGCTGATGGAAGTAACTATCTGATATTTACAGTGCTCTATGCTGATCTATCGAGAGCACCAACGCTTTTGCCAAGCCGTAGGAGCAAAGAACAGACAGAGCAAGCATACAAGATGCTATCTGACTGTTTCAGGTCTCTATACTAGTCAGATACGTGGGAGTGCATATTCACTTATCGTTCTATATTCTTTTATATTCATTCTCCTTTCTTATGCAGATATGGAATGAACACTTCACAATGTCGGGCCAAAATACTTGTGGAGTACTTTGGGGAGGAATTTAGTTCCAAAAAGTGTAACTCGTAAGTCCTATCCTTTTATCTAAAACCCATCAAGTCAAACTACCAAATAGTTGTAAAACCTTTCCAATCTATGAAACAGATGTGATGTTTGCACTGAAGGGCCTCCGGAGCTAGTAGATGTACGAGAGGAAGCTAATCTTTTGTTTCAAGTAATCACTGCTTTTCATGTAAGCCATTTGATTAATCCCAGAACTTCATTTAAAAGTTTGCTTGTTTCGTATGAGTGATATACAATCAAACATATTTCTATTTAGTATTTGAGATTTCGTCTACTACTGTATAACCTTTCTTTCTGAAACTTAAGCCGCTAGTATATTAGTTGCAGGTAGACAATGACTCTGAGCATGCACCATATGAAGATTATGGACTCGGCAACAGCAAACAAAATAAATTATCCCACAAGCCAAATCTTCTGTTCTTCATCAGTAAACTCAGGGAACAGGTAAATCTTCTGTTTCAACAAATTACATAGTGCATTATGTTCTTGATGATATTAATGTGATGCCTTTGGTTAGTGTAGTGTGAAAAATTCAAGGAAACAGATTGTCTTTGGTGGAAAGGTCTTGCCCGTATCATGGAAGCCGAAGGATACATCAAAGAGATGGATAACAAGGTACACTAGTAACCAAAAAACCAACCTTTCTTATGATCCATTTATCGGTAAAGGCGTAAAGCTACGATCACATATTCGGTTAAAACCATGTTACTGATCTGTGTTGCAGGATCGTCGAGTTGAGATTAAATTCATACAACCAACAGAAAAAGGGAAGAAACAACTAGATTTCCAAGATGACAAACCACTCTATGTTTATCCAGAAGCCGACATGCTACTTTCGTTGAAACAAGATAGAACATACAGTGGATTCTCTGAATGGGGAAAAGGATGGGCAGATCCAGAGATCCGGCGCCAGCGGTTAGAGAGAAGAGAAAGAAAGCCTCGAAGAGAAAGGAAACCCCGAAAAAAACGAACACGAGGACGTTCTTCGACGAAGTTACATCCATGGAGAAGCAAAGAATAAGAATCTCAACCCTCTTTAAGTAATGAATCCACTTTATATTCTTTTACCAAACCCATTATTCCATTCATGGATCTTTATGGAAGCATAATACTTCTTTCTACAATTGCTATATCAGGCTCCTTCTTTGCTCTGAGTCCCATCTTGAGGCATAGATACCGCGCCATCGAGAAGCTGAGGCTTGTAAACGAGGCTTTGGTAACGGCGGAAGAGAACGTAACAAGGCTTCAAGAACGTCATGATGTGATTCTCAAAGAGATATGTTCTTATTATCTCGTTAACACCGAGCTCCATGAAGCTTTGGTTTCATCTCGTGCAGCCATTAATGATGCTTCTTCATTTGTCATGGAGCTTAGAAGATTACAGTTGAATATCTTAAACTCTCTTTCTTAATCACATTTTTTGTACTTATTACACTAATTAAAACCAGAGTTTGGGTAATAATTTTTGTTTCCTTAATTTTCCGAATTATCCGCTAATTTTCTACTCTAATTCTCTGGATATTTTAAATAATAGTAATAATCTGCTGTCAAAATAAGATAAGAAAAAGACATAAAGCTGATTATCTTGTAGAACGTGTGGGGAATGAATCTAACGGCTGATATCACTCAAGTGTTCTTTTCCACCTTCCTTTTACAACACCCACGTGTAATGTCATACAAAGAAGTCATTACGACCGTTAGATCAAAGCCAACAAGATCCAATCTTAACGGCTAAGATAAATTACTACACGGATCGCCAACGTGGCAATACGTGGTATATACATACACGTCGTTCTTTCCTCATTTTAAGCAAATCGTAAACCGCCACAAAACCGAAAAAAACACTAATTGTGCTTTCCCTTTAGATTCATTTGTATTTTCTTTTGGAGCTTTTGAACAATGGAGTCATCACAAGCAACGACGAAGCCAACGAGAGGAGCAGGAGGAAGGAAAGGTGGAGATAGGAAGAAGAGTGTTAGTAAATCTGTTAAAGCTGGTCTTCAATTTCCCGTTGGTCGTATCGCTCGTTACTTGAAGAAAGGTCGGTACGCTCTCCGATACGGTTCCGGTGCTCCGGTTTACCTCGCCGCCGTTCTCGAATACCTAGCCGCCGAGGTATATTCAATCTCAGATCTCGTTGCATTTTGAATCGATTTATTTTGTGTATCTATTAGATCTGTTTAATTTTGAAGTTCTAATGAATTGAACCGGTTTGGTTTAGGTACTTGAGCTAGCTGGGAACGCAGCGAGAGATAATAAGAAGAACAGGATAAACCCTAGGCATCTATGTTTAGCGATAAGGAACGATGAGGAATTGGGGAGATTGCTTCATGGAGTTACTATTGCTAGTGGTGGTGTTCTTCCAAACATTAATCCAGTTCTTCTTCCTAAGAAATCAACAGCTTCTTCTTCTCAAGCGGAGAAAGCTTCTGCTACCAAATCTCCTAAGAAGGCTTGATAAAGAATAGTATCGATGTTGCTTTTTGGTTATATTCGGATCTTAGATGAAGAAGAAGAAGAAGAAGAAACAACTTGTTTTTTGTTTTAGAGGATTTGTGTAGGTATCTGAAATCTTCTTCTCTTTGTTTTGGTTTGTCTTATGTAAAAACCATGGGAAGATGATTATGTTTGTTAACGCAATTTGTAATGGAAAATAATTAAGTTCTGGGATTAGTAACTTCATCTGTCTAATTAATTTCTGGGTTTCGTACTTGTTGATTTAAACAATTTAGGTGGATTAATTGAAATGGTTTTGGTATACACATGGAAAGATTCAGTACAGTTAATGACATTAATTAAAGTAGATAATAATCACGAAAAACATGACATTAATTAAGAAAATGATTGTTCAAATTGGGCTTTGTTTGGGCTTAGTTGATAGGCCCGTTAGAATTTATGTTCTTGGTTCATCTACGAGATTCTGGAAAAGGGGTTTTGGTTTTCCGGTGGGGTTTAGAATTTAAACAAGACGCGATTTCGAATTTCGTTCTTGTAGAATCAAATTGTTTGGTTTCAATCTTGGATTTGCGATGATGAATTTTCTGGTTCGATTCTTCTCTGCGATTGTTCAATTTCTTGTTTAATTTGGTTAAAATTTCACTGACTCATTTGTTTTTTTCTGGGTTTAGAGAAGAGCTGTATCATCTTCTAAAAGAAGCGAGCTTATTCGCATCATTTCTGTTGCTACTGCTACTTCTGGAATTTTATATGCTAGTACTAATCCAGATGCAAGTAAGTTACTATTACCAAGAACCATCTTCTTCATTATGCGTTGTATTTGTCTCTCTTGGTGTTGTGGTTTAATGTGATATGTATTCTAGGAACTCGAGTATCGCTTGCTATACCTGAATCTGTTCGAGAATCTTTGTCGTTACTGCCTTGGCAGATTTCACCGGGTTTGATTCATCGTCCTGAGCAAAGCTTATTCGGTTCGTAGCAAAATTTTCTGATATCTGAATATGATCAATGCCAAATTTACTCTAGAGGTGCAAGTTGCAACTTTGGAATGTCTGTTTCTGTGTATATGATATAGGAAATTTCGTGTTTTCTTCGAGAGTTAGTCCGAAATCAGAAGCACCTATAAATGATGAGAAGGGAGTTTCTGTTGAAGCTTCGGATAGTAGTTCGAAACCAAGTAATGGCTACTTAGGGAGAGATACTATAGCCAATGCGGCTGCTAGAATTGGACCAGCGGTTGTCAATCTTTCGGTTCCTCAGGGTTAGCTTCTTTCTTGTTTTTATCTTTCTTTTGATTTCACTTTAGAATTCACAGTGGTGGTTTGGTGATCTTGTGAATGTTGTAGGTTTCCATGGGATATCTATGGGGAAAAGTATCGGTTCTGGAACGATCATTGATGCTGATGGCACGATACTGACTTGCGCTCATGTTGTAGTTGATTTTCAGAACATTCGTCATTCTTCTAAAGGGAGGGTATGACTAAAACATCAAATATGTTTACTCATACAATCTTGCAAAGGATCTTGGAATAACTTTTGTCTTTGGAATACATATGGTTAATTATAAGATTGGTTTCTTCTACGGATTTATCTTTGATGGAATCTGTTTAGAACATATCTGAAGTTTAGAGTTGTTGAATTATAGGTAGATGTGACGTTGCAAGATGGTAGGACGTTTGAGGGTGTGGTGGTGAACGCTGATTTACAATCCGACATTGCATTAGTGAAGATAAAGTCAAAGACGCCATTGCCAACTGCTAAACTTGGTTTTTCGAGTAAGCTTCGTCCTGGAGACTGGGTAATAGCGGTAGGTTGTCCTCTGTCTCTCCAGAACACAGTAACTGCTGGTATTGTCAGGTAAAATAAACACATGTACTTGCAAAAGATTTATTCTATATATTTGATAAGTTCTTATAGTCAGAATTGTTGATTTTTTTCTTTCCGGTTTTGCTTTTTCTTGGTGCTAGTTGTGTTGATCGCAAAAGCAGTGATTTGGGTTTAGGAGGCAAACATAGAGAGTATCTCCAAACAGACTGCTCGATCAATGCGGTAACTTACATCTTTCTGTCTCTATGAATGGGAAAGTCATTACATATTGACTTGCAGATTTTGTGTTTTTGAGATCCTTGTGCTATATGTGTGTCAGGGAAACTCTGGTGGGCCTCTTGTAAATTTGGATGGGGAAGTGATTGGTGTTAATATCATGAAAGTTTTAGCTGCAGATGGTCTTGGATTTTCCGTGCCAATTGACTCGGTATCTAAAATCATCGAGCATTTCAAGAAGAGTGGGTATGCTAGTAATCTCAGTATAGTTTCATCATGTATCACATCTTAAAGGTTGGGAGGAGTTAAACAAAAGGTTATTGTTGCAGTAGAGTTATTCGGCCATGGATTGGGCTCAAAATGGTCGAACTCAATAACTTGATCGTTGCTCAGCTAAAAGAACGAGACCCAATGTTTCCTGATGTCGAAAGAGGCGTTCTTGTTCCTACGGTGAGTACCCATCGATCAAGAAGATCCAAAGAAAAAATGTATAATCCAAGTTTTGTCAAACTTTTGCATATTCACTTATATAGTTGCATGATCATTGTTTGGCAGGTGATTCCGGGATCACCGGCTGATCGAGCTGGCTTCAAACCAGGAGATGTTGTTGTGAGATTTGATGGGAAGCCGGTCGAGACCATCAAAGAGGCATGTGTCGTCTCTCTCCCTCTCTCTTTTTCTCACACTCTCTTTTTCTCACACTCTCTTTGTCTTCTTAGTGTTCGTGTGTGAATGAATTTTAATTGCAGGTGATAGAGATAATGGACGACAGAGTTGGGAAGAGGATGCAAGTAGTTGTGGAAAGATCAAATAAAGAAAGGGTCACACTAGAAGTCATTCCTGAGGAGGCTAATCCAGACATGTGAGACGAGACGACGACTGAGACAGTTTTGTAATGGAAACTTCACGATATTCAACCAAATGTGTTGAAATAGGATTTTAGCTTCATTTGAATTTCTTTATTTTGGTTTCATTTTTGGTCTCATGGTTCCTTTCTCGACCACTTTATAACGGAACTAAAAAGTGAGACGTAGCAAATTATATTCATTTAAAATTAATGTTCGTTTTTTGCGAATAAAGTAATACCAACAGGCAGGCTTTCCACCAAATCTAACCTTGTCCAGTTGGTTGTGTACTGGTTTAGGCCTCTACACTTCAGGACAAGAGTTCGACTCGTATTTGGTACCAAGTCGTGCCATCTCTTTCTCTCTCTCTCTTTCGCCTTCACAATCCAATATCCATGTCGATGTTGTTGTATTGAACTTAAAGAGAGGTAATAAAAATTACCTTTTTTTTGAATAAGATCAAAATTTTATATTTTTTTTACTGTAATCACAATTTCTTCCTATAGCTTTAATTTTCAACTTTGCTCAGCCATTTTGGGCAGGCCTAAATTTACACCAAGTAGATTAAGACCAAATGAGAATATATAACGTAACACAACAATGGAATTGGTTCCGCATAGTGCATCAAATATCAAAAGCATACAACTTCAAAAAATAATACACGAAATATAAAACAAGCCTGGGAGAGGGAGAGGGAGAGAGATTCATCATTATAAATTGTAATACATGATTTAAAGTTAACGAACCAAACTAATACCTAACATACAATATTATCACCAAAAACCAAACAAACACTCACATTTTCTCTCAACGGGCTTCGTTTTGTTACAAGGGATGATAAGGGACGTAGCCCAATAAGCCCGTGACGTTAGCCACTACTTCGTTGCATTTTGACAAAAGGTTGAGCATCTGGTGAGAGATGTCCCCAGCGCTAACCGCTGGGATCGGGCCACGGAAGTTTCTTGAAGGTGGCATTGGTGGTTCGACGTGGTCTACTGGTTTAATGGGAAGTTGTTGTGGTTTTGTGTATTGTGGAGGGAGAGGAAGAATTGGAGGCAATGTAGAAGGAGGAAGCTGTTGATGATGAACAACGTTTTGAAACTTCTTACTAACAAATTCCATTGGAACAGATGATGATGATGAAGAAGGTCCACTGTTTCTATTCAAGGTCATTGTGACCTGTGGTGGCTCGGTGTTTGCTTTACTCGAGTTTTCTTCACCACCTAACATGAATTTGACTCTTACGGCTGCGCGGTTACCGTTTCCATTGTTGCTACTACTGCTCGGGTCATCAACTGGTTTCTTCAAACAGGATTTGAGGTTGACGTTTGGTGGCGGTAATGTTGGTTGGTGAAGCGGTGGTGCTTGGTCCAACCACTGGCTCTGTGGTTCATCATCTTCCTTGGTGTTTTCTGGCTCACGAGGCTCGGCTTTAGGAGCATCCACATCACGGAGAAAGTACTTTACATTCACGTTTCCAAATAGAGTGTTGTTTCCTGTTGCATATCGAAAAGCAGTCTGGGCATCGGCTTTGTACAGAAAGACAACACGGCAGGTCGATGATTTCCAGAAAACCCTAATGGCGGATTGATCTAACAGCCCGAAGCGACCAAACCTCGCCTTTAGCAATGCGGCTGAAGGGAGAGATGTGCCAGGTGGGAATTTCATGACCAGCATTGTTGGCTCAACCACCTTAACTGATGGAGCTGTTTTCTTCCCGGTTTGACCTCTGGCTGGTTTTGCTTGTACCACCCTGCTTGGCTCTCTTATTGGTTTTATACTATCCTTTGCTTCTCGAATGATCTTCTTTTCAGAAGCCATTGATTTCAACTGATTAGTTTTCTTCAGCTTCTTAGCTGATGGGATTTCATCTTGACGATCAGAAGAGAGCCGTTTTTTTCCAGCTTTTGATGGGTCTTCGGTTCTCTTCACTGTCTTGACAGGTTTTGAGGGTTTTGTGTCTCTGGCATTTTCGACAGTAGCATCAGAGGAAGATACAGACAAGCTTTTCTGGTAATTAAGTGAACGGAAACGGAGAAAAAATTTCCTAGCAGTTCCAAAAGAAGCAACGGATAAACCGTGGAAAGGGTCAAGAGAGAGATCTTGCAGATGGCTCAACAGCTGCGGCACATCGGCTTCCATATAGGTTTGTAAATGCGCTGAACCAAGCTGGGACAATTTCTTGGCCCCAGCTTCCCCAGAATACAAATTTTTTCTCTTCACTGGATGGTCAGAATCAGGCTCTTTCTTCTTTTTCTTTTTCTTTTTTGGCTCTGAAGGAGGATTCTCCGAGCTCATTTCACTTGAAGATCGTTTAGCAACTTTGACTTTCTTGATTACAGACCCTGTGGAACTTTTCCCCTCAGATGCTGAGGTATGAGACTCAAGCAGAGGCTGGAGAGAACTTCCAGCTGATCCAAGATCTGTTCCAGCTTCTTCTTTAGGTTTAAGACTCGCCATAGCTTCAGATTTCCCATGCTCTGGAAGTACAGCAGCTCTTTCTTCCATTCTCTCCTTTGATTTTTCAGCTAGACCCTTTTCTTCATCAAGAGAGGGCTTTGAAGCTGAAAATTCTTTACCAGGAATAGCTGTATTTGAAGAGGCAAAATCCATGCTGACGATCCCAGACTTCTCATCTTTCATTGGAGTTTGAAGCGTCGGAGCTCTTCTCTGCAGCCCAAAATCCCCATCCAAAGATCCATCAATTCCCTGGATATGAGAAGCTTCTGAACTTGCTTCAATTTCGCCAAACTGAACAGACTTATCACCAGCTTCATCCCTTCGTTTGAGAAGATACTTGTCTTTTTTTTTAGAGACCTTAACCTTTGTGGGTTTTTTAGAGCTCTTAAGGTCACCTAGCGTTTCTGCTATGACCAGTGGGCCACTCAAGGGAGCTGGAAATAAGAGAAATTGAAACAACACATCACCCACCAAGAAAATGAACAATAAAGCAAACAAGGTAAATGTATGCGGGACTCTCCATAGTAGAAAGAGGCGCAGAATTGTTATCAGGCCACGTTTTCGAATGCACAGTTTAGCATCAATGAGACTTCACTATTCTTTCAAGCATGCTATGTAAAGAATTCAACTACAAAGATATAAATCCTAAAATCATGAGCACAGAGGATCTAAAAGTAAAACCCTAAAACCAAGTTACAGTATCTAATATCTATGTAACACATATGAAAGCTGTTTCAAGTCTACAACGAAAAAACCCATATACAAACAATAACATGATTTTCTGAAAAGTGGCTAATACCTCGAGGCGGTGCTCTATTATGAGGTTCCAGCGTACTCACTGAACTGCGGGGTGATTTTGTCCCAAAGGCCTGTGCATAAGTTTCATCAAACTCCTCAAACACTGACTTGCGGAAAGCAAAAACCACTGCTTTCTTCTTCATAAACTTTAAACTGTCTGGATCACACTCTTGAGGTGCTAACGCCAATTGCTTCACAAACGAAATGGTTTCAGCGGGTAAAAACTTATCCCTAGAATTCTTAATCTGATCAACAGAGTAAACGGCTTGAAGCTCGTAATCAGGCACATCAACAGCAAAGTAATCTTCCACATTACTAGGCCTAAAGTTATAAGGATTCCGACATTTACAAGTCAAACCAAGAGCTGACCTTCTACTCGCCTCATCCTTGGCTTCCTCCACAGCTCTCACAAAATGCTTCGAAACCGTCTGCTGTGATTTCTCCTCTAAATTCGGTTCGAAAGGAATAAGCTCAGCAGGATCAAACCAACCATAACTACTATCACCGAAAAACGCAACAAGAACATGATCAATCCTCCTCATACGACGAACAGAAGGAGACGCAAAAGCTTCATTGAATATATGACCAGGCCACCAAGGATGAGACTTTACCTTTCCCCAAACCAAATCTCCAACTTCAAACCCATAACTCAATGCCCTCGAAACTCCAGAACCCATTTTCTCACTTGCAACATAATCATCAAACTCAGATAAAAGAGATTTATAATCCGAAACTCCTTTTTTCTCTTCCTTCAAACCCAAATCTAATTCCTTCTCATCAGCTTCAGAACCAAGCTCACTAGATTGATCATCAGAGCCATCTTCTTCTTCTTCTTCTTCTTTAACCTCAGAACTCTCATCATCCTTATCAATTAAAACATCCTCGCTTTTAATCTCATCTTCCTCCTCACTCCCTACGACACCATCTTTCTCCGATCTCTCACTTTCGAGAACCCTAGCGTCATTTGTAACCGCCGAATCTAGCTCCATAGGTGAAGAAGCTTCAACATCATCATCAATGGCTTCGTGAACATCCCCGCTCGAATCAACTACAGTATCATCTGGAGTTACCTTAGGATCCTGAATCGAATCCGTTTGTTGAACAATCACAGCATCCTCGTTCATCACCGGGATTAATTTAGTTTTGTACATTACAAATCGATAAGAACCCTAGCAACAACAACAACGATCCTCCGATGAGAGATTATCCGAATTTGGTTCTCGAGGACACCAAATGAAAGAGACGGATTATTGTTAAAAAAAAAAAAAAGCTAATCGAGAGAAAGACAATAAATTAGATCTACTGATTACTATTGAATTGGGCTTACCCGGCCCATATAAATATTTATAAGCCCGTTTAAGGAACCGACGTCGTATGATCCAAAAAGACCTGAAAACAATCGCTCCTTCTTCCTCACCTTCAAGCGCCGTCTTCTTCTTTGTTTTTTGCTCTCGGCTGATCTCTGTATTGGGTACGTTTCTTATCTCGATTTCAGTGTTCATTTGTTTTTTTTGTCTTTTCTTATGTAGCTATGAGACAGGATCCAGAACGATGCAATAGATATAAGAGAGCCTTCAGGAAAATTTTGCCATTTTTCTCCATTTCACCTGTTGTTGGGTTCTAGATTAAATAAAACTAGAGTATAGTTAATAATTTCTATAGGCATGGTTTTAGATTTACATTATAGTGGGAGTGATGATTCAAAGTTTTAGTCTTTGAACATTTGGCCATGGTAGTTTGTTGTTTTAATACTTGTTTAGGGTTAACAAAAAACCTACTTTTAGATCTAAAGACTCAGATTTTTCACATTTATTTATCGACTTAAAGTTGGAATGTGTTAAAGACTGATAGCTCTCTCTATATGGCTTTCTTTGGCAGATTTTTGATATAAGGTTTGAAATCATGGAGGTCGTTGATATTGATGCCCGAGCTGCTAAGTTAGGGATTGATTGGTCTCAGGTTAATTTTGATTCCATCCAACTTCCTCCTGGAGAAGACTTTGGGATCGAGAGGTGAGATTTTCCTTTAGATCTCTGGTTGTTCATATACGGTCACTTCTATTTCTAATCTTCTTGTGTTTATACGATGGGATGATTTTATTCTAGGTTTTGCTATTGTATGTATGAAAATTTTGTGTATTTCGAATTGGTTTATCTCTTTCCTTGATGGTGCAAAGCTTATTATATTTATACATTTTATCTATGAACGTATGAAAAATGGAACTGATTCGTTATACACTTTTTTTTTCTGTGATGGTTGTAGTGATGATGAAGCTGTTTACCAGGATGACCAGTCTGAATTCGACACTGGATTCGGTAACATTATCGTGGTCGATCACCTCCCTGTTGTTCCCAAGGAGAAGTTTGAGAAACTTGAAGGTGTTGTCAAGAAAATTTACAACCAGTTAGGTGTGATTAAGGAAAATGGACTGTGGATGCCTGTTGATCCCGATACCAAGATGACATTGGGCTACTGTTTTATTGAGTTCAACACTCCTCAGGTTATTTATCTACTTGATTAGCTTAATCTCTGTTTTGTTGGATTCTGAAGCAATAATGTCGGCGTCATATGTTTCAATACTTTATTTCTCTTGTTAGAAAGGAGCCCAAACTAGGTTGTTCTTAATGGTTGAGTATTTCCTAAGAGTTTCTCTCAATGTCTGGGGCTCTTTGCAGGAAGCACAAAACGCTAAGGAAAAGTCTCATGGCTACAAGTTGGACAAGTCTCACATCTTTGCTGTAAACATGTTCGATGATTTTGACAGGTTGATGAATGTGAAGGAGGAGTGGGAGCCTCCTCAGGCCAGGCCCTACGTCCCTGGGGTATGTGTAGTTTTCATCATGTTACTCCCTGTACCTTGAATAATTTTCTTTGAATAACTTCCATTGTGTCTGTGTAATCACTTCTTTATTTTGGTAATTCGCTGATTTATTTTGTGTTTGCCTGCTGCGTTAGGGTTAGGATCTTTTTACGTAATTGATGTATACTAACTAATAACTATAATTTCATAACTCTTGTTTCATGTATATATTTTAATTCATTGCAGCCTTTTGTGGTGCTAATTGTCGTTACTTATATGGTGTTTGTTTTTTCAGGAAAATTTGCAAAAATGGCTTACTGATGAAAAAGCCCGAGACCAGCTAGTCATTCGTTCTGGCCCTGATACTGAAGTTTTCTGGAATGATACTAGGCAGAAGGCGCCTGAACCTGTTCATAAGCGTCCTGTAAGTTACTTCCTGTGTGTATATCCCTTTTGTTTACTTGACTGTTTAGAGCAATGTATATGTTATGTTACCTTCATTTGAATTAATATCCCTTATTTGTTTACTTGACTGTTTAGAGCACTTTTATATGTTATGTTACCTTCATTTGAATTAATGATGTTCTCTTCCTATGCAGTATTGGACAGAGAGTTATGTGCAGTGGTCTCCTTTAGGTACATACCTTGTGACACTCCACAAGCAGGGGGCAGCTGTTTGGGGTGGTGCTGATACATTCACGCGTCTCATGCGTTATCAGCATTCTATGGTTTGAATTTCCTTTCAATTGCTACATATTACTTCCGTTTTTCCTCTGTTGGCCTGAAAATTGCATCTTTTGTTGATTATGTTTTAGGTAAAACTAGTTGATTTCTCGCCAGGTGAGAAATATCTTGTAACTTACCATAGCCAAGAACCAAGCAACCCGCGAGATGCAAGTGTGAGTGCATCTTTTCTTCTGTTCTTTTCAACTTTTACTATTTGTGACGCTGAATTCTGTCAAACTTTCAGAAAGTTGAGATTAAGGTTTTTGATGTGAGAACCGGGAGGATGATGAGAGATTTCAAGGGTAGTGCTGATGAGTTTTCAATTGGAGGACCTGGTGGTGTTGCTGGTGCCTCTTGGCCTGTTTTCAGGTAATTCTTTCAACTGCATGTCAATGTCCTAAAAATAAACAGCCAATATTATCATCTTCTCCACTATTATGGACATATGTTGATATCTTGTAAACTTTTTCTACAGATGGGCTGGTGGAAAAGATGATAAATACTTTGCCAAGCTTAGCAAAAACACTATCTCTGTCTATGAGACTGAGACTTTCAGCCTAATAGACAAGAAATCCATGAAGGTAGATAATGTTGTGGATATCTGCTGGTCTCCTACTGATTCCATCCTTTCATTGTTTGTTCCTGAACAAGGTGGTGGAAACCAACCTGCGAAGGTATGTTTCTATTATTTCTGATGTACATGAAAAGCTCTGAATCCTTAATTTGCTTCTGTTTCTCTGCCTGGTGTTTTGAAATTACATGTTGATATCCCTTCTTCAGGTTGCCCTAGTCCAAATCCCGAGCAAGGTGGAGCTGAGGCAGAAGAATCTCTTCAGTGTGAGCGACTGCAAGATGTACTGGCAGAGTAGTGGAGAGTATCTTGCTGTCAAGGTTGATCGATACACAAAAACTAAGAAGAGCACATACTCTGGATTTGAACTTTTCCGTATCAAAGAAAGGGATATTCCCATCGAGGTTCTTGAGCTGGACAACAAGAACGACAAGATCATTGCTTTTGCATGGGAGCCCAAGGGTCACAGGTTTGCTGTGATTCATGGTGACCAACCAAGACCAGATGTCAGTTTCTACTCAATGAAGACCGCACAAAACACTGGAAGGGTTTCAAAGCTCGCAACTTTGAAGGCCAAACAAGCTAATGCCCTCTTCTGGTCGCCCACAGGCAAGTACATAATTCTTGCTGGGTTAAAAGGTTTCAATGGCCAGCTTGAATTTTTCAACGTGGATGAGCTCGAGACAATGGCCACAGCTGAACACTTCATGGCCACGGATATCGAATGGGACCCGACTGGAAGGTCCTACTGTCTTAACTAAACCAGTCCTTTGGTTGTTTCTATTTGTTCCAATTGCTGATGTTGTTTGCACTTTTTTATTTTCAAAGGTACGTTGCAACCGCAGTGACATCAGTCCATGAGATGGAGAATGGGTTCACCATATGGTCTTTCAACGGGATTATGCTTTACCGGATATTGAAGGATCATTTCTTCCAGGTATGTAACAAGAAAAACTCGGTCTTAAACGAGCATCGTCCATTCCGATGTCTAATAAAATATTTGTGTATGGTTGGTTACACAGTTGGCTTGGCGTCCAAGACCTCCATCATTCTTGACTGCAGAGAAGGAAGAAGAGATAGCAAAGACCCTGAAGAAGTACAGCAAGAAGTATGAGGCAGAGGATCAGGACGTGTCGTTGCTGTTGAGTGAACAAGACAGAGAGAAGAGAAAGGCATTGAAGGAAGAATGGGAGAAATGGGTAATGCAGTGGAAGTCTCTGCATGAAGAGGAGAAACTCGTGAGGCAAAACCTTCGGGATGGTGAAGTAAGTGATGTGGAAGAAGATGAATATGAAGCCAAAGAAGTTGAGTTTGAGGATCTTATCGATGTCACTGAGGAAATCGTTCAAGAGTCGTAAGATACTCGGTCTCTTTTGTTGCCATCTCTTTGGATCCCTTAGACAATTTTAAATCGTGTTCGCTATACTTGGAAGATAATTTTTGGTTCCTTCATGATTGAAAATTTCGTTGTTAGTTGATGAAGTATGGTGCTTATCACATGTAATGGTACTAAATGGTAGAAAAATTACCAATACAATATAGCTTGTAGTGTAACATAATTACACACAAATCGGTAGAGCTTATATAGAAACTGAATCTTCAAATGGCAACTCATCAATCATACTGTAGTAGAAACAACTATAGACCTTATTTTCACTAGTAACAATGCGGAGACGCTAAAAATTGTCTATACTGTATTTCTCTCTTTTTCTTTCTTTCTAAAAGTAAATACTGATATTGGTAATGACAAAAAAGAGTTACCCGAAAAAAAGTTTCATGGGCACTCATGTTTTAGGCGGAGGAGTTCCAGCGAGCCAACCCCAGACGCCACCAGAGCTTTGTCGTTTGGCGTTCATGGTGGCGGCTTGTTCAGACGCAACGGCTCTTTGACGTTGGAGGAGTTCGAGTTCCTTTTGAAGTGTTTCCATTGTCTGAAGCTTTTGTCTTAGCTCTGCAACTTCAACCTGCGGGCACTTAGACCGAGTTTTGTTAGGATTTGGTCAACATCGGAGAGGAATGTTTCACCATCGAGATTCAAATATCAACCCAGACTTACTATAAAAGTGAAACAAAATGACTTTCTTAGTAAAAGGTGTAAATACCTACCTCTAGTTTGAAACACCTTGATTGTTCCGCTGCAAGTTGGTTCCGCACAGATTGAAGTTCCTATAGATGGAATACCAAAAATGTTGATACAACAAAAGAATCTCCAAGAAATTCTCAACTCATTTGTCTTGCTTATTAGTCATTTCCACGGTTTATTGAATTTTTCCAAAATACTAAATTTCAAGACTGAACAAGAACCAATTTTCAGAAAACCAACTACATGATTGTGTTCTGTTGGCTATTCGTTCTGGTAAAAGCGAGATCAAAGGCAAGACAGATTCATGAAGGTAAATAGTACGGTTACCTTGTATAACTCTGTATTTCGTGTGTCTATCTCTGCTAACTCTTCCTTTAGTTGGAGAGTTTGTATCTTTTCCTTGTTGAGTGATGCCTCCACTTCTTCTTTTTCGGATTTAAGGGTTGTGATAATGCGGTCGGCTTTTCCTTCAACCTGAGGATTTAATATCCAGAATACAAAGGAGAAAAATAAGAGATGCATTGTGATTATCTAGTCTAATTTGATATTCACAGCGTTTAAACTGACGGGAAGACACCTTTAATCTGGAGTTAACATTATCCATGACAATTTCCCTTACTTTGCCTTCTTGGCTCACCTTGATCTCAGACTCAATATCTCTAGTCGTGGCGTTATTAACAGCGGAAAAACTATCTGGCACAGCAGAAGCTCCCATAATCTTGGATTTCAAGCTTGATTTGTGGCTTGGTTTAAGAACATTCACCTGATTAGCCACAACAGAATCAATAACCAAGTTTTAAACCAAATCAGGAAAAAATGTATTTAGCTGTACTTCATTGTTGTAATGTCCGTTGTATCCACCAAAAGCAACCACTATGTCTTCTCCATTGTATGAGCTCACAACTAAACTCAATCCCTGTCATCAAACGAAAAGTTGCAGAGGAAATCACAAGACTGATTTATTCAATGTCTTGGAAAATTCAAGTTTCATGTGTCAGGCAATATGAGTTGGAGACTTTTATGCAAAAAATAAGTTGGGGATGTGTTTTAAATACCTCACTAGCGAGAGGTACATGTTCTTGGACTGAAGTGACAACTGACCATGCAAGAGTTGACATATTTAATACAACAGTCTTAGATGCCCCTGCGGTAAAGTACCAGCAAGTATCACAATTAATCACACTGTACAAACAAAAAAACGAAGCAACTATCAAGTTTTTCCCCCAGGAAAAGTTCCAGTGATGTAACATAAAGAGCAACACATGCAGGAATCAAAATGCAGGGAAGAGAAAGAGGCTTTTGAAGGAGAAACATACCGCTTTTGTTATCTCCACCACCAACAATATACCAATTTTCCCCAATCGTCACACCAGCGTGTCCAGCACGTGGAGTTGGTGCGTCACCTTGTTGTGTATGTCTTGACCATTCCATCTATAACATGGAAACATATATGTCAAGAAGCAGACAAAGAGCGTTGCTGAAACAATAGAAGCTTGACATACAGTTTGCAGATCAAGGACGTGCAGATCATCAAAACAAGTTGCATGTGATCCTCCACCAAAGATTAGAAGGTAACGCTCAGCGTGCACTGCAGCAGCATGATCAGACCTTGGAGTTGGAGGAGAACCCCTGCAAGTTGACAGCACATTAACCTTGAACTTCTGATCTTTCATTAAAAACTGAGATATGAAAATAGATTATTGGCAGCTTTATATAATTTCATTCATTTTCTCATTTACATTCTAGTCTTTAAAGGACCTGACTTGTTCAAAAACGAGAATAAAATGCAAAAAATGTCATAAGATCTTACACGGCATCAATTTCCTCCCAGGTCATGGTATCTAAATCAAGTATATGCAAATCGTTCAGAAGCGATCTCTTTGCATCCTGGCCACCAAATATCACCAAGCTTTTTCCCACAAGGGTCACTGACTGACCTCCACGCGAAATCTGCTAGCAAGAGAGAAAGAGAGAGTGATAAAAATATTCTCAGCTTAATAACAGGTTCGATTTCCAATATCAGAGAGGAGATCGATAAATTGGGTTCAGAATGCAACTTAATACCTGAAAAAATTATGAAGAACGAAAGAGAGAGCAACTTTTAATTTTTCTTCCTTCCATATATTCAAATTTTTACTTGTTTACTAGATTGGAATACTTTTCACATAGAAAAACTGGGAGAAAGATGATTTACCGGTGGCTTCCCGTATGTCTTTAAGATTGACCATGAACAGCAATGTAGATCAAAGACCATCACTGTAATGAGAAAACAGAAGAAAAAACTGATATACAAGAATTGGTATGCTCCAGAAATAACAACTTACCCGCAATTAATCATTTCAGAAGTGTTTCAACTCCTACCTGGCATGGATTCTGAAGGATCTTTTGTATGACCACCGATAGACAAAAGCTGGTTATCCCATGGTATCTACATAACAAACAAAGAAGGCCAGTATGTGATTTCAAGAGGAGATTACTGAACCGAAACCTGCCCCTGATGTTTCAAGGCTAGAAAACGAAAAACCCAAAACATATGCAAGTTAAAATACTAACCAAAGAATGACCAGCACAGTGAGTTAGTTTTGCTGGAGATGATGTTTCCTGTGATCCAGTCACAACCTTGGTTTCAACTCTTGACCAAGTCCAGTTTTTTAAATCCAGAACCTGTATTTGAAACACCATTTACAGAAGACATGCTTCTGAATTGTCAGCAGAAGTGTCACAGAAAAAAATAAATGGGAGAAGGTTCTTGAAGGTAGGCAAAAGTGAAACCTATTATTTCGATTAGACAAGTTACTGCTGTCAAATAATGCTATAAGTTGCTTACATGAAGATCACCTAGATAACGGCCGTTGTGGTTTCCACCATACATATACATCTTATCTTGAATAACCGCTGCTCCATGCTGAAACGGATATAGTAAACAAGAATGAGAAAAGAGAGAAGATACACGAAGAGATCGTTTCCTTTCATGTTCCACAAGAGAGTCAAATTAAATATTACCTGATATCGGGCTTTTGGTGGCTGACCTGATGTTCGTGGTGCAGTCCACTGATTATACACAGAAACAGTATCTGGGTCTTCCAAAACTACATCTTTATCTTGCGTTTCTGTCAAGCGCCCATCCTCAGAAGTAATCGTCTTTGTCTCACCAAATGAAGCTCCACTCTCAAAACTAGGCTCAGCCTTTGTGCTCTGCAACAGGTAAAAAAGTAAGATACTTCTCGGATGAGGCATTGTTATATTAATTAGTAGCAATACTTACATACAAAAACTGAAATTTGATCATACGTATAGGCGATGAAAAACTCACATTGATTTGGACATGTACAGCAGGGTCAAGAACAGAGTTAGATGTCCTTGGATACCAACCAGGATCTGCTTCCTTTTGAAAAGTGAGCAATATAGGAAGAAATTAGCCTATGATTAACAAATGAAGAGAAATGAGAATAAACTCCTCTGTTGATATTACCTCCAAGATTTTCACAAATAGACGCATTGCCTCAATGGAGGGCATGGTTCCAAGCCCCTGCCAACTAGTAAACATGTACTTTTCTTAGGAAGCTTACACAGATGACTTTGCTCAGGGAAAGTCATCTTAGAGAATGCCATTATGAGGTCTGCGATCTCGATCTGTCTTTCCATAATGGCATTCTCTAAGATGACATTCCCTGACATGTTACCAGTAATTTTCTTGCATGCTAAAACCAAGGTAGCTCCTATTTCATGTATTCCCCTAGGATGGAAATACAAGTCTAAAATCTACGATACTTGTTGCTGTAGCCCTAATTCATGAGACATCTTGATACTTGTACTCAAAAAAGCTACTTACACATTTGATGATGATACTTAAAAGCCTCTCCAAATGTAGAATAGTATTGACAGACACAAAAGTGAAACCAACCTTTTCCATTTGCTTTGCTCTACTGGATTCCACGCACTCGGTTTTGGAATACTACAAGGTCCTAGAGTAGCCTGTTAACATGTCAAGGCAGAAGATTTCAAAATTAGTAAACATCTTTATCACAAAGATGATTGAATAAATTCTCTCTCAGTGACAAAATAAACCAGTTTTCGCATAGCAATGATCCCAAGTATAAGCACAGTTCCATTGTCTAATGTACGGAGCGAGATCGTACCAACATCTACTGTAGCAAATTGCGAAAGAAGAGAAATCAACAGATCCCTATGGAATTCAATTGAAATCGAATTGACGAACCTGCTGGTGCAACGTGTAGAGAAGCAAAGAGGTATCGTTGGAGAATTTGGAGCTGAGTTGTTTGACCGACGATTGAGATCCGTCGAGGCCGACGTACGATGCGGCGGCGTAGAATCTCTCCGGGTAAGAAAGGCCAGAGCTCGCTCTCACCATGTGAGCCATTTTGTTTCCGTTGATCGGAGATTTGAGGAGGAAGCCACAGTTTCAAGTTTTCGGATTAATACTAATTTGGTTTTAGTTAATTACGAAAACTTGATGCAGCGTTTATATAGCGCGGCACGACAAGTTGCTATTTGCATGCATCAACTTCCAAAATCCAGTTTCTAACGTTTTTGACTTTTTGGCACAAAAAGAATTTGTTATGTTTGACTGATAAATTATGTGGGTGATTAGTTACACAGTAGCCAGGTCCGTCTATGACCCATAAAAGCATAGGCATTTGCATAAGGTAAAATATTTTATGTATAATATTGGCAATAAGTGTATAAGCTCTAACTGTAGAATTTTGACGGTAACCTCTTGGTTTTGTAGATTTGAAAAATATAGGATTTTGGCAATAAATATTTTAGTTGTAACTAAAAATTATGATTAAGAAATATTTGAATTTTATATTTATAAATTACCTTTTTTCAAAATGAGAAAATTGTATATCATAATTACTAAAATTATTTAATAGCAATTATAAAATAAAAACACAAATTGAATTATGCACATCTAGGTAGATGGAATATATATAAATTATTTAATAACAATTTTATAATAAAAACACAAAAAGAATTCTGCACATCTAGGTAAATGGAATCTATATAAATTTATAAATTATTTGTCTAAATGTATAAAATACTTTATCTGTTATTCATATAACTACATTTTAGATTATTAGTTGAAAATAATCGTGACAAAAAGTTAGAGGAGAGAAAAAAAAAAAAAAATCTACAAAAAAAAAAAAATCTACAACACAAAATAGGATGTAGAAAATTAAAGATTTACAGTCAAAACAAAAAGATTTTTTTTGGGGCTCTAAGTTAAAGAAAAAAACTATAACATAATTGGCAACAATTTAGTCTTTAACAAATATATTATGGCTGTAAAAGACATTTAGCACAACCAATCAAGCATCTTTACAAGTTTCATTCACAATCCAAATTTTATTTTCGATGGTTTTTGGTTATTTAATACAAATTTTCATTGTTATTATTAGGATTTGATAGTTACCGCTACACTAGTCATATCCATTTGTTTCTGTGTAAGAACAGATGTGGTAGTAACTAGAAAGTATCAAAATGTCTGGAAAAACTTTTGATCATGTAAAAAGTTGATCATTATCGCAAACAAACCATTTTTGACGATTGTTATGTACACCAAAACTTAAAATAAATGGAAGTTTTGTTATAAATTCATTAACATCTTCAGAATAAACAAAACTTATGGCCAATATCATTGTTATACATAATCTGCTCAAATTTACTAGTAAGAACAACAACGGGGAAGAAACTATAAAAGACGAATTTCTCATTCAATAAGATTAAAACTAAACCAAAGTGCAAAGGAAGAATTGCTAATGGCAGTACGAGAAACTCAACCTATGGGTGGCGGTGCCCCGTTTGGTGTATCATTGGAGCTCCTATGGGACTTGTGTTTTGATCTCTTCTCCCGTTTCTTACTCCTGATGAAGATAAATAGAGAAGGGAGTCAATTGCAGAAGCAAAGCTTATGAAATATATATAGTGGTTAAAAGAATTAGTAGAAGAGAGGTTGTTAGTGTACTCGTCATGTGAAGAACTATGTCCTAGACAAGATTTTAGCTTCCGGTTGATATGCTTCATGTCCTTTTCACTTGGGCACTTGTAGTTCTTTACCTGAGATAAGAGAGAGCATCTAGTAAAACTTCCTTTTAGATATGCAAGTTTCATTGTTAAGATAATTATGGAAGTTAGTAAATACCAAATATTCGATGTTATCAAGTAACTTTGTAAGCTCTGAAGTCGTGTGCTCAGAGTTCGGTTGAGAAACAATGTTCTCTAGGTACCTGCACCAAATGCAGTTTAGTTGAAAATACAACCAGTAAAAAGCTTTGCATATACAGAAATTCAAGACCACGAGATTAATATCATGGAAAGATTAAAAGGGTAAATAATCGGGATGGATATAGAATAAGAGAAATAACCTATCAAAGTCAATCACTCCAAGAACCCCATTTGCAATACGTAACGACGCCAATGCCAACTACAAGGGCACACGTTCAAGAGTTGAGAGACAGTACAACAATTTGTGATACTTCTTTTGTTACATATACGCTAAAGAAAAACGAAAAATCCTGAAAGAAGGAACAAGGTGAGTATATATCGATAAGCTATACTACTATATCATAAACATTCATTAATTTCACTTAAATATCAGTCAAAGAGAAAACAAAGCACCAACTTTCATCCTAAATTTATGTCTTGAGTAGCATATTTAAAGCTTTACTGAAATATCCCAAACAATGAGTTTAACCAGATTCTTTGATGGATATTATTCAGTATCTTTAATCTGATAATAAGAGGCTAGGGAGACAAAATAAACTAGCATGCCCACCTGGCCAGGAGGAAAGAGGAGTGGAGCATCTGTGAGCATAACTTTATCGGCTTCTGCTGTCGCCCCTTTGAGCAAACTCTGCAGAATACTTGAAAAGTTATGCCAGTATGAGAAAATAATATTTCAATAAAGCCTGTTAAGTAAATAGACTTACAGCTATGATCACAAACTTACACTAAAATTTACATTTTGATCCCACATTCAGTTACCACATGCTTAAAATCTAGTGAAGATAAAGGAAATATCTGAAGATAGATCTACCTCTAGTTTTTGGATTTCATCATCTCTAGCTTGAAGAAATTCCTATAGGATGAAAAGATGAGGTTACTTTTGAAGATAGCGTGAAGTTCAACAAGGATGAAAAATAACACACCGAAAAAAGTATTGAAAATCTTGGTATATCCTATTATGGTTCACCAAGTTCTTGGCGTTAAGTTAACATTCAGAATTTTGTTTGCAACAAAACAATTGCCAATAAACTGAAAAAGAGTCTCATCACTATAAGATGTAAACAGAGAAAAGCCAGTTGAAATAAGAAAACCTACTAAGAAATTTAGACAGGACTGATTTACCTCCATGTTGTTGACAAAACCTTCGATTGCACGATACGGTGCATAAACAATCAGATCAAATTCCAAACTCTGCACATAGAGTTAATATAATATGAACAAAAGAATAGAGAGAGAAAAGAACACCAGGGAAAAATAAACATAGGGAAGTTGGTACAAATTAATTGACTCATATCATACCTGAAGAACAGCCATCTCGTACTTGAGAATTATTCGGTGATCTTGGTTAATCCCTTTCCCAATTTCCTCAGCAGATACATGATTCTCCTCTATTTTACAAGCTGCATACACACAGGTTAACCTGTTCAATGAAAGGTAACAATTAGTCCAAATTACAACAATGGACCATTTATGACTGACTTAAAAAGCCTCTCAGAGCTCAGAAATACAAAATGCTTAGCTCCATTTGGTAAACAATTTCAAAACTATTCTCTTGAAAAAAGCAAAGCTTTTGACCATTTTGAGGATTTAAAAGAACTATACATTATCTCTTTTGGATGATGTTGCATAACAGACCATTGCAGATAAAATCTCTTAAAGTATTGGAGGGCTGTTGCCTGCAAAATATTAGAAGGAAGAAACATAAATTCAGAGAGCAAACAAAAATCAGGTATTTTATTTTTAACTTCATCATAAACTTCTATCTCGACGAGTAGAAATGCACCTGAATCTTGTGAGGAAATGCAAAGGCACTGCACACTTCTTGGACCTTTGCCTCATAAAATGCTCTCATGAACCTTTCTTCATCAGCACTCAAAGGCTTAAGCTTCTTATCAGCTGAGAGTAACAAAGCAAAAAGTAACATTATTTAAACTTCGACAAACAAAACTATGATACGTATGAAGTAGATATTGAAGGAACCAAAATTTTTACCTTGATCTCCTGAACCAACTTTATCTTTAGGATATGTTAGTGATCCACTAGCATCTACTTCAACTTGAGTTGTTCCACACTATGAATAACAATAAGTTAAAATCTAAACATGAATACAGGACTAAAGCTCCATATCAACAATTATTCTAACAAACCTTCTCCAGCATTTGCACTGCCCTCTGGTTAGCAGCTTTATATCTCTCTGCCTACAATTACAACATTACAGCTTAGTTGCAATACCAATATCTCTACACAACAAGTAAGATAATAACAACAACAACACACATAACTAAGTAACAAAGAGTTCCAAATGCTCGATTAATCCGACTCTCTATGAAGCAATCAAAGCAAAGAAAATCCAAAGATGAACAAAATATAATTATAAAGCCGCATTGTAGTGATCAGAAGGAGAAGGGGATTACCAGTTTCTGGGGAGTGAAAATCCACTTGGCCCGTTGTGTTGATGTCTGAAAATCCGCCATTAACTGAGTTTTCAAAATTTTCGAAATCGAAAAATCTGAGCTTTCGAATTTCTTTGTGGAAAGTTCAGATTTTTGATCGAATTCACACGCTGTTGATGGCGATTATCCGTCTGAATCGGAAGGAGATTCTATAGATATTTCAATTTTGAATTTTAGGGCTTATATTAGAATTTAGGAGAAAAAATTATCTGGTGCTCGATTTGAATGGAGATTGGAATTGGATTGAGTTAGCTACGAGAAGAAGATGTTTTTGGTAATGAGAAGACGAGAATGAGGGAAGAGAGGAGAGCAGACGCAATATCTTGTCGGAATTCAGATGTGAAGACGAGTATGAAGGGAAAAAGAGGAGAGTACGGCAGAGCAATACAGTGTTAATGTCGGAAGTTGCTCATACGGCGAGATCGTTCCTGGCTTTGAGACTTGCGAGGAAGAAGAAACGTTGGTGAAACGACGTTCTTTCATGTTAAACAATAAACCCTAAGGTCAAACGATGTCGTTTAGCAAACATATTTATTATAAACGGTGTCGTTCGCTAACCCATTAAAACCCTTATTAACAGCCCTTTACTAACAAAAAAAAGAACAAGAATTTTCCAACCAAAAATAAGGTCATGGCTTAAATTTATGTTTCCAACCCTTAATAACACCCATACATGTGTCCAATTTATAGAATCTAAGTAAAAGTATAATATAGTGTTAATCAATCATTTTTTGAGTTTGACTCACGATTTTAGTTAGGTCTGGACATTCGGATTTTCGGGTCTGTTTAGATTGGGTTTTTGGGTTACTTTGGTAAAGAGATTGAAAATACATTTAGGAACTGAAAATATCGGTTGAGGTCTATTCGGGTTCGGGCTGGTTCTCAAATTTAATTGAAACCTGATATTGAACCTGAATTTACCGACAAATTATGTATACGTATTATTTCGAGTTACATGTATCCGTTTGAGTTTCGATATTTCAGGTATCTGTTCAGGTTTCAGATCCTACACGAACCAAACCAAAACCCCAAAATAAACACTTTAGATCCACTCGAACCAAAGCGAACTAGGTTTTTCGGGCTTCGGATTTTATGGTCATGCCTAGTTTTGTCCTTTGAAACATTAAAATTAGAAGTAAATCTACATATACATTTTTGCAGCCATTTTAGCAAATAAATTTTGTACTTGTATTTACAATGTCATGCCATTGACATTAAATATTTCCTGTCGATAATTAAATACAAGATATTATATTCAACAATAGTTGCCAAAGATCTTTCAAGATATATAATTGGTATTAATTATTCAGATTTGAAAATTTAAATACTTTATATTGCGCTCAACAAACGTTTCCAAAAATCTTTCCAACTTAAGTAAAAAATAATTATTATTTTTAAATATTATAGATATATTTTAACTTTATAAAACATTATTATTATTTAAACTTATAAAAAAATATCATGAGATGAGAAATATAGCGGGACGGGTTTGGATTGATATGAAATATAGTGGGACGAGTTTGGATTGATATAGCACATGTTAAATATTTATTTTATTATTTTATCATCACCATTTGTTTTAGTTATAACATTAATATAAAATTATAAAACTTAAATACTAAATTAAAAACCGTAAAATTTAATATTATTATATATGAATAAAACATTTGTCCGTGGTACACCACAGGTTAAATCCTAGTTGTTATTAAAGGTATTTCAAACATATCCATTTGGCATTGTTCTAGAATTTTAGTTAAGGAATAGTATATATTTGAGATTTTGTATTAAGGTGGGAATAAATTATTTCAGCCATTAGGATCCAAAATGACCCAAGAAAATAATCACTGAGAAAGAAAGAAAAAAAAAACAGCTCCAAAGTAAAAGGTAACCAAAGTTACAATGAATGATGACAAAAAAAAGTTACAGAATCAATGGTAACTAATTATCAACAGCCTTTGGAGCTGTTCAAATTATTAACTAACTATAAACTAAACTAACCTCTACAATCCAAACAATTAAATCTGATCTCCAAGTGTTATCTTCGATGTCAGGTTAATTACAAAGGACACAAATGTTTCATGACGTTCTTACAAGAGCCATTATTTGAGTCTTGATCAATCCCATACAAGTTTGAATTTCTCTGTATATCGGCATATTCTGTGGACACCGTGGCTGCAAGTCATTCACTACTGTATCCATTAGCTGAGCCACATCTGCTGGTGGGTACTGCTTCTTTGAGATCATCTGCAGGTAAATAACACACAAAGAGTTCTAATCAAAACCGCATCAAGTGAAAACTTTGGTATTCTTGATTTAGATTACACTTTCGTTAGTCCAAGACAAAATTATTTCCTTTACCTGCATCATGAGCCAAGATGCAACACAAGAGGTGATAAGCTCTGAAGGCATTGGTGTTTTGTTTTTTCCTGATCCTTCCTGTGAGATGAAACCGTTACTCATCGGCTCTGCTGTGTTTAAGGAATGATGATCCAAGCTGCCATTGGTATACTCTTGATGCTTGATACCAGGCACTATAGAGTTGTCTAATGGCTGATGTTCGCCAATGGAGCTTAAAGCTTGGTGAACCATATTCTCTGAGTCTTCATTGTTCTTCCCCGACGATGCAGCCTAAAACGGTTGACAACGATTTAAACAAAAGATGTTAGAGTTGTATGAATTTGGCTTCTCTGTATTTAGAAGACTCTGAAGTCTCTAGATATATTATAAATACCTTTATAGCTGCATCCACCATTGCTTGCGCTATTGACTTTGATTCAATGACAATTTCAATCATTTCTGGCTCCATTTCCTGGAAAGCAGAATCATGAGAAAAGAATTTCTGTAGCTGTTACTATTAGCAAAAAGAGTACACAAAATAAGTCTATACTTATTCGAACATGAGCAATCTAAAGACAAAGTTTCCACAGGCATAGACTTTTTAGTTACCTGCGCATCGGAAGTATGCTGCAGTGCCAGAGTCCGTTGAATTTCTGTTCCTGTTACTTTGCTATTGATTACGATAGATTGATCAGTAGTGTTGGTTGCTATTACTTTACCATACAAAACTGGCTCTCTGATATCATCCTGCAGAGAATTATGGAATTATCCACAGAGATTAAAAAATGTATGGAAAGAAAGACGAAGATCAAAGCTTTGACACACGAGTCAAACGTCAATCTTTGTTTACCTGTTTCGCAGGAGGAGGATTCATGGAAAAGTTGACATTTTCAAGCACAGAAGGAGAGAACAGAACAGATGCATCAGAGCTTGGGTGTCTGTTAAGCCTTGCTTCTTTGCATATAGCCAAGCACTTATCAATTTGCCTCCTTAGACCCTCTGGCATGTATTCCAATGGATTTAAAGGCATGCAGTCAATGTCCTGTCAGAAAAAAGGATTTATTAGATCATCTGAGATATACAAAAAATGGACAAACTATCAACGGAATTGATATAGTTTGTGATTTACCATAACTAACTCGACACCCAATTCATCAAAGAGAACGTTGCACTTGTTATGATCCACAGTAAGAATCTTGCCATCACGAATCTCCCGTGTTTTAGGATGGATGGCAATCACTCTATTCCCGACTGATAAAGGACGGGCCAAATCTGTATGAAGCACTCCCGTAGCACATCCACGCAGCTCTGTATAATGCTTTCTCACAGACTCACGATATTCTTGGAGTTTATCCCGCTCATCCTGTAGGAATCTCTGAGACAATCTCCGAGGTCTACCGAGAGAACTGAAAAAATTACAGAATGAGTAACCTTTTGTATCTTTATAATTCCATCGACATACATACACAGAAACTTTAACAAACCTTTTAATGACACTCCATTCAACACGAGTAAGTCTTGGAGCGTGACCAAGCCCCACATGATTTAGATAATCAGTGAACTCCATCTTTGCAAACCAGGGATAGTCAATAGCACTGTAGAACCATTCATATATGCACCATCGACGTACCAATGGATATGACAGACAATTTGACAACTTCTCCTGTAAATGGAATAAGCAAATAAGAGACCAGATTTATTTGATTTGTATAAGAAAAATGAAGTTAGAGACTCACCTGTAGTAATTCATGTTCTGAAAGTTTTTTGAAACTACGTGGTTTGTCATGAGTGGTTTCTAAAGATTTAGCTCTTTCTTGTAAACTTTTCTTCAAACTTATCTTACGCCTGTTTGGTGGTTTCTGTGGCAAAGTCTCTGGACCCGAAGCTGAAACTTGTGTAGCTGGCACTACTGCATCCGGTCCAGTTATTTTCTTATCACTAGCTGAAGAAGATTCTACCGTGGTCTTTGCAGTTTTCAGCTGTTTTGCTGGACCTTGACTAGAACGTCTTGCTTTGACGGGAGTCTTCAAACTATCAACTTCAGCCGATTCCTGCAATGCAATAAACAAAAATCATTAGAGAAAGCACAAACAAAAACTACTAAAGCATAAGCTTCTTTGATCAAAAGAATTTGTCAAGGATTCTAAAATTACAAGGAGTAACCGCAGATCACAGAGTACGATTAAATAGGAGAGAAGCGGGTTTTGCATATCTATAGGTTTAAAAGAATACCTTAGTATATAGAGATTTGTCCTGTGTAGACTCTTTTGGAGCTACAACATCTAGCACCTGAAACTGAATGTAATTTGCATATAGCTATGTGATACACAGAAGAATGACACGATAACAAAGAACTTAAAGAGAAAAACTGTCTTGTAAACCAAACCTTTGGTTTACGTTTTCTGCTTGAAGTGCGAAGCTCCTCGATGGAAACAACATTACCATCAACGGATTCCGGCACAGACTTCGGTTTTCTTTTATCAGGGGCTGAAATTGCATGCAGGAGATTATCTTCTAGTCCTGCTTGTTTTGCTTTTTCTCTGTGATGGCTTGTTGACACGGTTTCCAGAGTGTTAGATTTCTTATCCACGTTGTTAGTTTTTCTTTCTTCTTCCCAGTGTGGAGATGATTCTGTATCCAACACAATAAAGGAGAAAATATAAAGAGATGTACCTCGATGTGAAAGGTGAACAGATATTAATTAATGGGTCTTCTATTAACCCGCACAATATATATCTTTAGTGGCACAACCATTTGATGCTAACCTGATTCCAACAAACCAGCCGGAGCCAGTGAAGCTGACATTTCAGCCAATGTCTTCAGAGCTCCTAATCCATCATCATCATCAGAATAATTTCCTTCTGCTTCTTCAACTCTCACAATTTTTTCCTTTTGGGTAACAAGTCCTTCCATATCCATCAACAAGGCACCATCTCTATCAGCAGCTCCCTTTTTATGCCATCTATCTCTCACCCCATTCTCAAACATGGAACTATCAGGGTGCTTGAATTGTGCTTCCTGTGCTTGTGACTGGCAAAAGAGAAAAAGGGTAGAAATTGTTTTTTTCACTGATCAATCATGACAACATTAAATTGCTAGAGCTATATAAATACCGTTTTCCTAAGCCTAGTTGGTGTGATTTCACTGAGTTCTTTTCTTCTGTATGGAGACCCTCCTCCCCTTCTTGATGCATCATCATCGGCATCAAGTTGTTTCTTGGCTCTTTTATTTGGTGGACTAAAATCTTCTATATCATCCCTCTCATGTGTAATTGCGACAAGAAACCGAGGTGTACGTTTTCCAGTGGCCCGTTGCCTTTTTTCTACATAAAAAAAAGTAGCACATTACACGATCTTGAACAGATTTATTTACATGAATTTGTTAGGCTGACACAGAATTTCGTGAGACATGGTTACCCTATAAAGGGTGTGAACTAAAAAACGTATAAAACCGCAGAATAATCATTTGTTTTTAGCAGAAAATAATGATTGTACCATAAGCTTGTGTCTGCTTCAAGAATGAGAGACATCCTTCTACTGATGCAACTGAATGTGGTGGAACAACTTCTTCTCGAAAATCACTAGGCAGAACTTGAGGACGTTTGCGCTTCAGATGTTTCCTCGTTACCTCAGAAGCATCATGGTCTTCTCCTTCACTTTCGCTCCCCTCCTACAAAAATTACTATAAGCATATAGAAACTGAACCACACAACTTTACTAAACAGACGATCTGAACAAACCAATTAACCACATCTCTCCCTTGTTTTCAGAAAAAAGTATAAAACTAAAATTTCACTAATGTGATCGACATTACTAAACTCTTCAGCTTTCCACCTGAGTTTTCACACAGGAAGTCATCTAGCATGAACTTTAAAGGTGTTCTAATAAGATAAACAACTCACCATGACGCTGTAGTGATCAGTCATCATTGCAATAAGGCCAGCTACAGAAGCAGTTCCCTCGGGCAAGGATAAGTATGCCTGGAAGAAAAAGGCATATCAAAACGAATCAAAGGTAACATAATGTCCATCTCAATACTAAGTTTAGAACGAAACCTAGGCAAATAATATCCGGCTCAATACTAAAACAAAACTGAACAGTGAGATATTCTTGTACTTCATACCCGATTCATACAAAAGAGTGTTTCGACCATCTCAACAGACCGGTTATTCCGTACTGCAGCAGCTACCTAAGCAATTTCCAGAGAAGAACTTAAAAGTCATACAAAGATTGAGGAAACACATACATAAAACCATATAGTGCAACAAAGTTTACCTTTTTCCAGTCTCCCACATACTTCCTATAAGCATCATAGAAACGCACAAGCTCCCTTTTGGTCCACTGAGGTCCCAGCTTATCAGCCAATTTCTTCTTCTACAATGAGAAAAACACCAAAGAGCATCAAGAAGAGTCCAAGTGAAGATTTGGTCAATAAGACAAACAACAAAGTGATTATCCCAAATAAGATTTGGTCAATGAAGACAAACAAAACTCACTCTTTGCTTGGTTTTGCTTGCGCTCCCAAAATTGATATCTGGAGACGCTTCATTGGTGAAACGCTTGTTCACACTCTTCGACTTCCTAGTAGGCGCCATATAACTGTTTTCTCTGCCTAGAAAAATTCCAACGAAAGATCAAATTAAGGAAACCATGAAAACTGATCTGACCAAGATACGACATTAAATTGCTCTCTTTCACAAAAATCTCAGATTCAATTTTTCACCAGAAAAGAAATTTATAAACTTTACTAACAAATCTCTGAAAAATTCGAAGCATCAATCAATAAAGAAAACAAAGAATCACGAATCGAGAATCATCAACTTTGAGAATTCAAAAAAAAAAAAAAAAAACCCCAGATTCAAATACCAATACTCGTTTCAACGAAACCCAAACATAAATTCAAAAGTTAGAATTCAAATTTCAAAGAATTTTTCCTTTTTGAAAGAACTTCGAAATCAAAAATCGCATCGCCGAACCGGAATCCACAAATCCCAAATTTCCCCAGAAGAATCCGATAAAGTGAAGTTCAAAAACAATCCCAATTACTTCTGTTTAAAACCTTTAAAAAACCCTAAATCAAATCAACAGATCTACTCACCAATCACGGAGCTCAATAAGAATCGACGAAGAAACAACACAGAAACCGACTCGGAGAAGAGAAAGCTCAAAAACCTTGTTCGAGATCGGTGACAAATATTCGAAGAGAGGTTTAAAGAGAGAGCGAGAGCGAGAGAGAGATAAAAGAGGATTTTGGATTGAATTAGAGAGAAGAGAGAGAGAGAGAAGAGAAGAGAGGCGTTGCCGCGAAACTTGAATAAAAAGACGACTTGATACTTGTAACTTGTAAGCCAATAGGCACTTCCGTTTTTATTTTTTCATATTTTTTTATTGCTGTGCGTGATCTGAAACGTACACGTGGCTTTTCAGTGTTTTCACCGTTAGATGCTTTTGGGTTTCTTTTAGGGTTTGTGGTAACGGATACATGTGATTATATTTGAAATTACCCAAATTTCATTAAGAAACAATTATAAAATCAACTATTGATAAGAAAAATTGAAATTTTTACCTTTGTGCATTACCTGTTTTTTTTCAGATCTTTGTGTACAAAATGAATATATATTGAGAAAAGTTATAAAATCATCTTGTGATGAAGAAAAATTGAAATTTTACCTTTGTGCGCACCTTTTATTCAGATTTATATATGTATAAACAGTGTTTTAAAACACTATTTATATTGACATCATAAAATTGAATATATTTTGAAAAAAATATAAAATCATCATATGATGAAGAAAAAAAATTGAAATTTACCTTTGTGCGTATTTTTTTGGTTTACAGATATGAATGTGTAGACAGTGTTCTTAAGAACACTATTTATATTAGAAACATAACCAAAATAAATAAATATGAGATACCATGTAGTATGTGAATTTAAATTGAGGTGGTGACACGAGGATGATACTAACAATTTACTAGATTGTGTTATGGTAGATTGTATATTATAGTCAAACATAAATAGAGCATTTATAAGGTGTGTATCAGTTGTCATATATGTATAATGTATCAATCATATAGTAATTGTTTTTTTTATGACTGATTGAGCCACGCATCTTTTGTATTTGGTTATTTTTTATAAAAAAGTAAGATTTGTATCTAATATATATCCATATACAAAAATGCAAAATTTAATTTATTACTTATTGATATTTTCATAATTTGACTAAAAATCTACATTTGAACATACTTTTTCAGATCTATATTTATAAACAATGTTCTAAAACAATATTTATATTGAAAACATAAAATGAATATACATATATATATATATCTACATATACATTTTTGCAGCCATTTTGTGAAATAAATCTTGGAGTTAGAACTTATTTACAATGGCTGCCACTGGTTTATTCAATGCAAAAATTAACTACAAAATCAAAGCAAATCTTATTCAAAGGAATATGCTCTTATTCTATGTCCTAATTATTTTTGCCAAAATAGTTAAAAATATTTAAAAATTAAATAATCATTTTGAAAGAAAACTTTAAATTGATTTAAATTATAAATCTTTTAATAAAAATATTATTAAAAAAATAAAAAATTAATTTCATCGAACATGATTAGATAGTAGGACTAGATGGTAGGACGTGTTTATAATATTATAATATATAAACTTTACAACAATTAAATAACCATTTGAAAGAAAACTTTTAAATTGATTTGAATTAAATATTTTTTAAATTAAAGTATTATTAAAACAAAAATAACAAAATAATATCTAATTTTACTGAACGGAGTTAGTGGTAGGACGGGTTTGGTCGATAGTATTACGAGACGGTATACCACAAGTGAAATCCATTAGATATGTTTAATTTTACTGTGCAGGATTAGATAGTATGATGGATTTGGATCGATAGTAATACGAACCGATATAGTACGGATGAAATCATAGATATAACAATTAAAATCTATATATACATTATCCTAAACACTAAACAAAGCAAACAATATTAATAAAACAAATATCTATATATACATTTTATATAACTAATTTTATTAAAAACTAACCCCGCGGTATACCACGGGTCAAAATCTAGTATCACTTAAAAAAAGAAGACTATTAACGTCAGTTTATTTTTACCTTAACGTCACTTATTAACCGACATTAATTAACTTAAAGTCATTTACAAAATTGACATATTAGTGGCCGACGTTAACTTATTTTGCTTCACTTTAAATATACTAGCGTCACTTTTTATATATTTTAACGACGGTTTACAAAATGATTCAAAAGTATCACATTAATACTAATTTTGCATTAAATTAAATTATAATTAGGAAAAACGGTAAGAAAACAATAAATTTATTAAAAATTAATTTATTGAAATAAATAGCACACATAACAATTGTCAATTATCTGGATACCAACATAAAACATAAGATATAAGTTTTAAACATTACATAAAAATCCATTAAATCCACCACTCTGTCACGACATTCTTGCTAGCTTCTCCTTCCGCATCATTTTATCTTCTTCAAGTCCTCTACTCATTTTCTTTTAACTGAGCTACAGCTCGCTGGTTCAAAGGTTCAAAACTCTACAAAAGTACAAAGAAGTTTACAATGAACATACATTCATATAGTCCCATTCAAAGTTCCAAACTATCGATTACAACCTCTACAATGCAAAGTGAATCACAACAGGGTATAGAACACAATGACTAACATTTTATTTAGTGTTTTGAGCCATTACTACAGTATGTAAACTGAGGAAAGAAAAATCTACATGTTGAGTATTAATGTCAACCCCAGAGCGCCAAAAGCCAAAACCAGGATGTGAATGATACCAACCAACCACCATTTCAGGTTTGAAACAAGATACAAAAAGCATGAGATCCAAAACAGATTCTGTATAGAAAACTCACCAACGTGTAAATGATCTTACTTCTCTATGCTCCAACATCTACAAGTATGTGTTCATGATCTTCTTGTCTAAATTTCTAACTCATAACAGAATTCTATTAACATCATTTTTCTGAGTTCTGAAGCAAAAAAAAACATTAGATCATATCATATTGAAGACCAGAAAGGGAAGACAATGAACCACTCAATAGATCGAATAACCAATAAGTTCTTGCTTTCAATGAAAAAAGGTTTTAACCCTTTTCAAGAACAACTTGAAGGAAATCGATTCTTCTCCACATCATTTTCAAATAAGAATAAGTCATGAAATAAGCCTCTCCACCGAAAATCAACACCTTATGTTTCAAGTCTAAAACAATGCTTATGCATTTCTTTGCAACGTGAATTCGCTTTAGCATCCAAAGCAATAATCAGCATCTTTATTGCATCTCTATGCAGCTCATCACATCTTCTACCTCAGGTTCTCAACTAAACCAAGAATCAGAATGCAGAACACGGTAACGTCAAGAAGAATTTTTGAAATCCAGAAATTGAACTCAAATGCGACTACTAGCACCATTTCTATGCACGAAAACACAGTTCCAAAATCTTTCTACTGAATCATCGCCAAATTGATTCCAATTTCATTTAAGAACTAAATCAAATCCCTAAATCGAAGACCAAATAATAGAACACTCACCGGAGACGAAGAAGAATCATTGAAAAAGGGAAAAATGCGAGAGATCGAGGAAGAGCCATATACGATGTTGAGAGAACCAGCGATTCTTTAGAGGATGAAGCAGAAGAATATGACAAAAAGTTGCGATGGCTTTTCATCAGAAGAACAGCTCGGAATACACTGACGGAGTACGACGGACAATACAACGGAAGCTGCGGCGGCATTAGAAATTTAGAACGTACCTTAATTGACATTTGGTGATTAAAACAGGCTATAGTTACAAGGGTTATTAAGTGACGCCATTCTAATTAAAATTAAGTCGTTTTATTAAATGACGTGAAATCCCTTCCTATTAAAATTCTTAAAGTCGGTTTAACAAGTGACATTAATAAACCGACGTCTTCCATCTTATTTTTTGTGGTGTATATATATATATATATATACCTTAAACAAACTACAAAATATAAAGTCAACTTGTCATGAAGAAAACTTGATGTGCATACTTGTTTTGGTTTCACAAATCTTTTTTTTTCCTTCTATTGACTTTCATAATCGCATGGCTTACAAAAATATAGTAAAACCTCTATAAATCCTCTATAAATTAATAATGTCGGGACCAAGAAAATTTATTAATTTAAAGAGGTATTAATTTATCGATAAATTGATAATTATTAATTTATGGAGAGATTTTAAAAAATTTGTAATTTTTTACAAAACTTTGATCCAAAAGGTAGTTCCTCTCTACAATCAATAATTTTTCTAAAAATCAATTACAAGTAGAAAACCATTATTAGGTTTAAAAAAAATAAATCCTTTTTTATACGTAGTAAAATTATTAGAATTAAATTTTACAAAGAATTAATATAAATTGAAGAAAAACAATACTAAAATCACATTTACTAATTTTTACATAATATATATTCATAAATATAAATATATATATATTCATAAATTTATACAATTATTAATTTATAATATTGATGGGACCATATATTTACATAGAATTTTCAAAATAATTATTATCTTATTAATTTATCGATTTGTATCAATTTTTACACTGGCTAACTTATTTAGTCACGCGTTATTTTACGATTGGTTATTTACTATAAAACAAGATTTGTCTATAATATACATCTATTGTCTCTAATATATATCCATATATGCAAAAATCTATAATTAATTTATTGATGTTTGATATTTTCATAATGTAACTATGAAAAAAAATTACACTTGAATTTTTTCTAATCTTCAAAATATTAAATTTCTTTAATGGTACATAATCTTAGCTAATGCATGCTTTTTTAATGTGCTTTGAAAACGCCCATCATTGGTTGTCCAATTTTAATCTCCCCAACCCATTTAGCTCTAAATCCATTTTCAAAAGCGAGTACTTATTATCACTAGTTGTTCTACAATATCATCAAAATTCCTCTCTATCCTTTCTTCTTTTATAAAGAAATGAAGGTGACGACGAAAACAAATGAGGATTTGGAAGAGAGACAGTGATCAGAGATATTAACGCTCGAAAAATCACCGGAGATAGTGTCAAAAAGAAGCAATGGCTAGTTTACCACTATGTGAGGAAAATAAACCTAGAATATCACTTTTCTAATTCTTATTTCTGAAAAAATTAAAATTAAACGAATTTAAATCAAATTAATATGAAAAAACAAAAGACTCTTACCCTAATCTAATAATTACGTATCCTTGCAATTCTAATCTTCTTCTTCTTCATTAGTTGTAGCAATCGTCATTAATTTCATTAAGCTTAATTTGGAGATATCACATTTACAGTGGCTCTTAAATCATAAAAGAATATCCATTTAGAATATGAAAAAAAAATATTTACTGGCATTCTAGCCTCGAACTCTGTTAAAGAAGATCCACATAATATGAAAAAGGTGTATAGAAGAAAAGCGTAAAAATATCAAAACATCAATCTCTCTCTTTTCCACTTAATTAAAAAAAAAAGCATGGAAACATACTTAATTATTTGGTTATTTGAGCACAGATAGTCATAATACTCTAAAAGTAACCCATAAGAAACACTCTCACTCCTCTCTAATAATCAACAAAAAGGAATTTGGAGATTTTGGATCTCATTTCCTCTCTTCTTCTATAGTTTCGATTTTGAATCTCCATATCTTCTATTTTCTTCTCTTCCATCGCGTTTATTCACTATTAAATCTCACTTCATATATGTTCAGTTGTTCAATATGTGCAATATGTGCAAATCCTTTGTTTCACATTCTAAGACAAATGATAAATACAATACCCATGGTGAGACAACAGATAGACCATAACTATTGTTTTGATGAGATTTTGGTTTATATTAAAATAAAATACAATTTCAGGACAATCTAGCATAAGCAATTTGATTTTTTGTTTTTGTAAAACCAAGTTCAACTGACATCTTTCTTACCTTCAATTACGCCAAAAGCAATCAGATAATGGTGATGATCTCGATCCGGAGCTGTAGTAATAATTAGCACTCCATCATATATTGTCTTAAGGATGGGTTTCATCCAAAATTATTACTTTCCCCATGACTAGAAAGTCTTCAATAGAAACCCCTAATGTGAAGAAGTACCAAAACTTTCGTTTATCATCCACTTTCAACATAGAAAACCGTACAAGGATTCATCTTCTCTAACATGAATATATAAGAAAATAGAAATATAAGAAAATAGAACATATGCACCTTATTTTATTTGTCTCTCCATGCAGTCTAGTATGACACTTGCACACTAAGTTTCCTTTGAACAAATTAGTAAAATCTTTTGGAGATGGTGTGTCGAATTTACCCGGGTAATCTTCAGCCAAAAAAGAAACAAGTAAATTTCATGTGCATTTTCCTCTACTTCGGCATGTACTTATAGTTAGTGCCGCTCCAATGTTTGGGAAGGCCCTAATCAAGATAACTTTTAATTCCTCTTTTTAAAATACTATTTAAATTTATCCATAATACTATTTTTTCTTCGACTTTAAACGACTAAATATTTGAAAAACAAAAATGATAACTTTTATAGGAAAATTGTAAATAATAATTAAATTTCATATTTTCCAAATGATATTGTAAAATTCTTATAATTTTAATAATTAATCTATTTTATATGCTTTTTTAGTCAAACTTTTAAACAAAAAACATAAATTTAGACATACAAAAAACATAAAGCTTCAAAACTAATAACCAAAACTTAGAAATAATCATATTTAGAAACCTTAATGAATACATCTTTGAAAAAATCAAAATCACATACAGCTTTATTACTTTTTTTTTTTTAGCAACAAACCAAAAAAAAATAGAAAAGAAAAGTTGGGCGGTAAGCGACAGCTTACGTTGCTTACCCCATGCGCCGGCACAGCTTATAGTTTTCTGAGATCATGTATAAATTTTTTTATGAGTCGTATAGAGCAACATTGAGATGTATTACTCATCGTACCTCGTAAATACCAAGGAAAGAGGCAAATAGAGATGAAAGAGACTCCAAGAAGGGATATAAAATTATTCAAGTGTCTTTACTCTATAGCTTTTAGATATTATGATACTATTGCTTATAGAAAATGGATTTGATAGATTATAGAACCGGAATTTCAAAGAAAATTAGGAATTTGTTATAAAGCTCTCACAGATCTCTCACACATAATATATAGACAATAACTAAACCAAGAAAGCTAAACCTTCCCTCATAATAAAATTGGTTAAGCTAAACCAATTATTGATGTTATTAATTGCTTCTGTCACATCCCTCATAAAACTAAGTGTTGAATTGTTGTTTGTAAAACGATAATATGTATTAAATAAAAAAAATTTAAATTTGAGGGACTAAAGTATAAACAAAAAAGTTGAACTCTAAAATAGAGTAGAGAATATAGTTTCTCTATATATAGAGCAATTCTGCATAAATCTCTATTTCATATAAAGCAATTTTGTATAAATCTCTATTTTCATGAGTCAAATATAGAGTAGGGTTGGAGAATAATTTTGAATTTTTAATCGAAAATAGAGTAGGGTTGGAGATGCCCTAATTTAAGGTCTCTCTATCTTCATTGACGAAAACCTTTTGTTCTTCCCATAAACAGAAATTCTTCTCCAAGTCCCGATCTTTTGCTCTTTGAGCAGCTCTGCGCTCTGATCATCAATGACTCCTTTAATTCAATTTTTGCTTTACATTGTTTTAAAGTTCAAAGTTAATTCTTCGTCTTCTCTACTTTTCATCAGAAACACTCTGAAACGAAAAATTAGCGAGAGAAAAATGGGGAGAACACCAAAAGTTTTAAAACCTTTCTTGATGTTGTTCATGAAGTGATAGGGATCCCACCAAAAGGCAGTTTTTCTTGAGAGAAAATTGGGGATTCTTTAGTTACAAAGGTGTGGAAAGGGTGCATAATCTTTTGAAAGAAGAAGCTTCATCTTCATCTCCTCATGCTCCTCTTCATGCCATTGAAGTTGGTCATGATGATGAAGTCAAAGTTGGAAAATTCTCCTTTAAACTCCGGTTTGGCAAAATCATATTCGAAGAGAACTCCAAGAAATCAGATGCCTTAGGCAAGCTTCCAAACTGTCTTCAAAAAAGAAAAAAGAGAGAGATGATGCCATGATTAAGATGGTTTCAAAGTGGATTGTTTTGGGTTTGAAGAAGCAAAGTGAGGATGTTTCCACTACAATAAATTACCCCAAGAAAATGTTGGAAGCTTTGGATGAGATACAAAAAGCAGAAAATGATTTGTTGATTGTAGAATATTTAGCAAGGGAAGAGGCAAATAGAGCTGAAAGGGGTTCCAAGAAGGGAGGTAAAATTATTCAAGTGTCTTTAGTCTATAGCTTTTAGATATTATGATACTCTTGCTTTTAGAAAATGGATTTGATAGATTATAGAACCGGAATTTCAAAAAAAAAAAAGGAATTTGTTATAAAGCTCTTACAGATCTCTCACACATAATATATAGACAATAACGAAACCAAGAAAGCTAAACCTTCCCTCATAATAAACTTGGTTAAGCTAAACCAATTATTGGTGTTATTAACTTTGATATTACTCATTTTTGGATTACTCACTTTGATGCTTACAATCACCCAACAATTTGTACATATTTTAATAACAAAATCCAAACGAAAAAGAGTTGATCGTAATGGATATATCATGCTCCATATTTTTTAGTCAAAAAAAAATTTCTTATATTTTTCAGTAAACAAATTGACTATGGGCATTGGAAAGTATAAATAGGGCATGATTGGTGAACATTTTATGTATTGAGGCTTCGAATGGTGACATCGGTTTGGACGGTGCGGGACAAGTAGTTATGGAAGTGCGGTGCGGTTTAACAGTGGTGTAGTTCAAAAAAACGCATTATGCGGAACAAGTGCGGTTACTACATAACAAGCGGTATTGATCAATACATGAATGATAAACAAATACAACATGCGGTGCGGTTCAAATTGTTTGAATGGTAAAAAGTAGTATAAGTGGTTTGAAATATATATTTTTAAAAGGTATATTAATAAGAAAAATACATAATAATAATAGAAATATTAATTTGTTGTTTAATTAATGAGATTAAACTTTATACATATGATAAAGTTATTTCACTATCAGATGTAATAAATTTTACATAATATATTTGATTATTAGAGACTAATTATTTGTAATTATATTAATAGTAGATAAGGCCCGCCTATTTAGACGGGTGTAAGATATAAAAATAAATTTTTATCGATAGTATTTGAATTTTGTATAGTAATTAATATACTTTTCTTGATATTTATTTTAATAATTATTGTTTTAAACAAAATTTCAGTCTTGTGCATTTTATTGTAATTATAAACACTCAATCTTGTCAATGATATTTGAATTCTAAATAGTAACCGACCTTTATTCTATATTTAATTTAGTATCTAGAAAAGAAAAGAAAAAACAAATTTCTATCTTACACATTCAATTTTGTTATGGAATTTAATTATCTATGTCATCATAATAAACTCGATTTAAATTTTACATACTTCATTTTAAGTGATAACATTTTCATATCAAAATAATATTTATGACATATCAAATTTATATCCTAGTTAGTTAGTATAAAAATAATTAACAACAAACAAAATATAATTAATAGAAAAAACAGAAATCCACAAATATATATTTTTTATATATGCTGTAATCTCGTAAGATAATTTTACATCATGCAAATTAATATAAAATGAGTTAAAATTAATAAATGAAAATATTCTCATTAAAAGGAATTGAGAACTTAAATCCTATAAGCTATTTTCTCAAAATATTCCATTTTCACTTATGATTACATGAGTTAAAATTCTTAGAATAAAACATAGGTATAGTAACACATCAAAGGATGCAAGACGCTCCATCATACGATGCGTTAAAATTCTTAGAATCAAACATAAGTATTCAAAAAATTATTCTTTTAAATTCATTACTATTTTGTGCTTTCATTTAACGAATGAAAATATTATATTACATTGGCAAATATAATTTTATCTAACTAAACTAATTTTAAATAAATTATATTATTTTAAACTTCAATAGTCTTTTTAATTAGTATTATTATCCATATTAAATTATCTTTAAAAAAAATATGTGCTACAATGACCAATAACACATGTAAAACAAATTTATTAATTTTCCTTTTGTTGAATAAAAGTAAATTGTTTATATATATAAGTATTTAAAAAAACTTTCTTATAGATTCATTAGGTATAGTAACACATCAAATGATGCAAGACGCTCCATATGATGCACTAAAATTCTTAGAATAAAACATAAGTATTCAAAAAATTATTCTCTTAAATTCATTAATATTTTGTGTTTTCATTTAACGAATGAAAATATTATATTGCATTGGCAAATATAATTTTATCCAACTAAACTAATTTTAAATAAATTATATTATTATTTTAAACTTCAATGGTCTTTTTAATTAGTATTATTATCCATATTAAATTATCTTTTAAAAAAATATGTGCTACATTTAAATGACCAATAACACATGTAAAACAACTTTATTAATTTTCCTTTTGTTGAATAAAAGTAAATTGTTTATATATATATATATACATATAAATTGGTATATGTAAATTTGTTTAATTTTTTAGATTTTCTATTTTTTCTAAAGAATAAAAACGTTAAATCTTTAATGACACATGTAAACATCTGATCATTTGATTTGACATGTGGCACAATCATGTGAGTTAGTAACTTTGAAAACCATATTTTATATAATAAAATAAGGGTTTCTATACTCGATGACCAAAGAAGACTCGTTATTTAACTAACTGAAATCTACACTATTTGGATCGTCTATGTAGCAAAATAATGACCTATTAACCCCTATCCGCCTATCAAAATTAAAGTGCGATATATGCTAAACAGTAAGCGTGTCAGAACCGAGAGACATCATATCTCTCCCAAAGATTTAATTTTCGAGAATTCTTTGGGAATAGGTGTCTTAAAACTGGTAGAAGGGGAACTCGGTGTTCCAAACGAAGAGTCTAATGACGACAACATTAAGATTTTGGTTTGTGGTGTTGCCATGGATGCGCCAGCAAGTGTCAGCTAGGTTTTCGTCTTCAACGGGAGTTTGTTGTGACATAGTTACCCCACAATTCAATGTTCTAGCTGTCTTTGTTCCCTCGTTTGCCACAACTGTCTCCATTTGCTGTCCTTCTAGAGTCCTCTCTGTAGTACATACATCTCGCCACATTTCCGCGACGTAGGTTCTTTTAAAAGCGTCAAATTCCGCTTCTGTAGAAGCTTGTTCCACCTCAAACATGTTGTTACATGGTAAAACATTCTTGAATGCAGGTTGAGACAATATTGACTCGGTAACTTGGCATTTGCCTTTCTCGCTGGTTGTTGCCTTTTATTTCTCTGTGTAAAGGACTGCTTGGGTACCGATGCTCTAAGAGGTGTTGCGTTTAACGGTTCCTCTATCCTTATCCCTTCATTTAGGTTCACTCTTCTCGGTCATTCAACAGTTTCGTTCCCTCTTGGTTGGAGATCGCTGGAGCTAACATTCCGCGTTAACAACCTGGTTATCTATCCCAAACTAACCTAGTTTCCGTAGAATTTCAGTAATTATCAGATATCTCATCTGCTGTCATTCCTCCCAAATGTAAATGGCTCTTGTAAAAATTTACATTCTTACCCAGGCCTCCCCTTATCATTTTTACTCGCAGATGTACATCTTCAAGATCAGCTCTTATCGCCATGAATAGGGTCATATCTTCATCATCAAGGATGTATATCGGTTTGCTCGTTTCCAGTCGAGTCCCATCATCCATTGAGGCCACTGATAACTTAGCTCGACATCGTCTTTCTCTGGTAACGACAATCTTTCCTTTACCGCAGTAACAACCTTATTAAATCCATCTATCTCCCTCACCCGAACTGCCATCGTAAAACTTTCTAAGGCGGAGACATGTTCATAACAACCTTCATCGTCTTTTCTCAATTCTCCTCTAACTAACACACTATCATAACCATAATCTACCTGCAGAAAATCCAGTTATAACTTCGTCATTACCGATTAAAGGGTTATCAAACTAACAATAGTTAAGATTAAGAAGATTTGGGGGAGACTATATATATATATATATATATATATATATATATATATATACCTTCTCGTATTTATTGATGCTCTTTAATGATCTCCAGATTCTTCCTATCTCTACTTTGTTCTTCGTCTCATTAACTTGGTCTCAGAACCTTTATGGTGTGTTTGTTTTGTTGTTTGGGCAACGCCTCTACGGCGATAATAAATATATGAACTCTGTATACAGCTCCTCCCACAAATCGAGAAATATCTCCGTAATCATTTTCTTTTCCTAAATTCTTTCGCTTCCCCATAACGCCAGTGCAATCTTTCCACAGAGATTTTACGAGCATTTAATGCGCAGTCTTCCCACCGGCGCAATCTTCCCATGTTTATGAACGGCAGAAGAGAGAAATAATTTCCTTAATTCGCTTCCCAAATTCTACAATATCTCGACTTCTATGCCTTATTATCTTTTTAACCCCTAATATAAATCAAACAATACAGTATGATGTTAAATTATATTTTTTTCTAAGTTAACAAAATAAAAAAATATATGCAAAGACACCACAGCTAAAAACGCTTGAACAATTCTCTAAACACATATATTATAGTGTGCATTTCCATTTTTATGGATTTTTATTTTTTTCTAAATAAAAATGAAATACAAAAAGTAGTGTTAAATGGTGACACATATAATGATCCGCACCTAAACGCCGTAAACATTCACATCCTGAGGCTTCGAATGGAAACAGCAGATTGAGTAGTGCGGATTAAGCAGATTTACTAGTGCGGTGCGGTTTAACTGCGGTTTATTAAGGAAAAACGCAATATGTGGAATATGTGCGGATCAAGCGGATCTACTAATGCAGATAATTTAGAATAGTGAAAAACAACATGCGGTTCAATACAAATGTTTGAATGGTGAAAATATTGTAAGCAGTTCTGTATAAATATTTTATAAATAAAACTAATATAATGTAACTAAAAATTAAAATTGTTATATTTTATTTTATATTGATTAAAAAGCCTTTCGTATATTATTTTAGATTTAAAATATTATTAAAATCTGGTTAAATAATACATATAACAACATCAAAATAATACAATGCAAAATAGTACTATCGTAAATATTGATTTTCCCACAAGATATCTGCAGTATTATCTGTTATTTATGTCATATGTTCTCTGTCTGCTTCTTCAGCTACTTCCATGTCATCTAAATCATGCTCCCAATCAGTGTTGTTTATTTCAGGCTCTATTATTACTTCTGCAAAATCTGCATCAGAAAAATTTGAAATCTTGATGAAATTGTGTAATCTCATTGTCGCCATTACCATTCTCTTTTGAACATGAATACTATATTTTGGAAAATCACAAAGAGTCCTCCATAATTTTTCCAAACTCCAAATGTCCTCTCGATAATAGAACGTAGTGAAGCATGACATCGATTAAACAATTCTTGTAAATTATAATTACATAAATTTAAATTATTTAACTATACATAATTAAGAAATTACTATAAATTTACATGATAATATCTCTTAAAAAGACTAGTGTCATTGCTTTTAATATATATAAATATAATAATTTGATAGTTATAGTTTAGAATTTAAATTTAGTATAGAATAAAAAATAATTAAACATTGTTTACCTTTAAAAGTGAAAGCTTTGTATAACTTTGATGTTATCTTTATAAGTGAATAAATCAGACAAGGAATTTTGTTTTGCTGTTTTTATATGTTTTGTGTTTGTCAATGTTTTTTTGTGATGAACTAATAGAACGCATGCAATCTTTATATAGACAAAAACCTTTTTTTTCCCTTTTATGATTAATAAAATAATAAAATAATGTATAAACATAACTATCTTCTGCGTTTTCAGAGCGTTTTGAAATATGCACCTTATCTTTTAGCTATTATTAAGCTACCATATTATAAATCTGTTAAAAATAAAATAACTAATTAATAAAAAAATGTAACCGCACGTAAAAGTTTTGAAACCACATATGCCGTATAATTTGATAACTACAGTTTTGTTTTTTCGATTACACTTTTGAACCGCATCAGTGTTATTTTATTTTTTACTTTTTAATTATCAAACCACAGATAACATAATAAAGTGATGTTGAATGGTAACATAATAATTGAACCGTCCCTAAACCACTCGATACGCGCCCTACATTCAAACCCTGTTCAAACGCTTTATATGTGTTGAATGGTGAAAGTGGATCAAGCGGTGCAGATTAAATTTTTATAATTATAAGAAATATCAATTTTCTATAAACTATACATAATAATAAAAAAATAATTTTTTTGCAACATTGATTTAACATATTTTGAACATGTATTTAAAAAATATTATAAATACAGTAAAATATCTATAAATTAATTTTAATTCTAGATAAAATATTTACAAAATACTATAAAGTTAGATATGTAATTATTATTACTAAGAGTTAGATATAGAATTATTATTACTAAAATATTTATAAAATACTATAAAGTCATATTATTATTAATAAGATAAAAAGTTAGATATTGAAAGTGAAAAATATAATACATGTAATTCAAATATTTTAAATCACTATCTTAGAACTTTTAGCTTAATATATATAGTCTTAATATTTCAAGATATAGGTCATAGTTGTTTGTGTAACTTATACAAATGATTTTTATATTTTATATTTATTAAAAAATGAAAAGAGAGAGAACCGTCAAATGTTTAGAAAGTTTAAGAATTAGTTGATAAATTTGATTTGCAAAAACGTAAAATCAAATAAAACAAATAATATATATGAACCGCACATAAAACACCTCCATTATCCAGTGTTTATATTGTTCAAGGTGGAACATATACATATTTTGCTCTTGGTTTTGTACAGTAGATGGTACACAAGTTGCTTTTTAATTTTTTAAATATTTTTTCTAACTAAAAATTATTTTTATACTCTAATGTGTTAAATAGAGACATGTATATATATTGGACCGTGTCAGTACAAAATTGTTTTACGTAAAAATAAAAATCTAATTAGTAGCTGAAAAGTAAGAATAAAAACCAAAAGTAACTATAATTATTTTTCAGTTCTTAATAGTAAGAGAAGAAAATAGAAACATTATACCTTTGTATACACAATGTTTAGTGTAAAAGAATAAAATATGATCTACTAAACCTTCAACTTAATTGGTAAAAATTAGGCAGAAGTTAGAGTAAAATGTATTTTAGCTAAATTTATCAGGAGAAATTGTCTTCAAATAAACTTTCAGTTTATACGAGAAGTTTCTAAAACTTCCAACCAACTTGTGATAGAATATCACGAGAAATTTACCAAAAATTTTCCTATCACGAGAATTTTTGGTCGATTCTAGTTTGTTTGTTTTTAGCGATCTTTAATCTGTTTTATTTCGTTTAATGCTTATTTATATAATTATAAAGAAGGAAAATAAATCGTTGTGTAAAGACCTTTCAAATTAATATAAGTTATGTTTGATGGAAAAAAGGCGGCAAAAAATCTATTACTGGTTAGAAATTACTTAACCAATAACTAATTTTTGAAACATACTCAGTCTATACTTCGAAATATTTGCAATGAAGCTAAATACAAAATATAAGATTTGGAGATGAATAATTTGAAGTAATTGGATTAAACTTGAAAGAAAAATTGTAACGAAATAAACCAGTCTAATTTTTTAATTTTCTTTTTCACGGTTTACTTCAGGTGTTGGTGCCGGCGATTTTTTTAGCTTATTCTAATAGGGAGAACGGCATATTCCCCCATGAACTAATTTGCTTTATCGCTTTCATACACCAAACTTTCTTATGTGCTTGTAACTACATGAACTTTGATTTAATTTGAATTTTCAACACAAACTATGTAAATCCGGTGAAAAGTCTCAAATCGTTAGACGCTATCACTGTTCCGTTAACAAATGCCGACTAAGATGCCACGTAATATCACGAAACGACGTTGTTTCATTTAAGTAAATGAAATAAAAATGATACAAAATATTACAATTACTGGGAGAACCCAAGACCTTTGAGAACATTAATCGAACTTAAAACCAACTGAACCAAGTAGATTTTATTAATGAAAAGATGTATATATATTAAAAATAACAAAACGAAAAGCCTTTTCCTTTTCCTACTTTATATTCATGAATACTTTACGACCATTCAAGTTCTCACTATACGTTCAATTTCTTGCTTCAGGAACCTTCCTTGTTCTAGATTCAAACTCTCGCCTTTTCACTTTTCCCCTTTTTCAATTTGATTCCATTTAGCAGCTTCTCTTTTGGATCGAAATCTTAGGTTTTACAAGCAGATTCGACATATTGTAGAGGTTGGGTTGCAGAGGAAACAAGACGATTTCTCAATTGACGGATTAATCTGACTTCATTTGATGGATTTGTCTATTTTCTATTTGATTTTTCGTTAAGTCTGTTATTTTTAATTTTGAGTTTGTATATATATATATATATAACCTCTGTATGTGTTAGTCAAAAACTTACCTTGGCTTAGATGAACGGGGTGTTTTATTGAACGTAAGAGCATGTTCATAGGTGATACTCATAAACTATCATTAAGAAATCAATTAAGAGTAGTATTGATGACACATTTAATTTTTTTATTTAATTTTATTAATTTTTACTTTAAAAAATATCGAATGACACATGTCATTTTCTTGTTTGGTGATGTGTCATTCATTTGAAGAGAGTTGACCAACTTTCATATATATGATTTATAATGTTTGTTTAATAAATATATATTTTTTTTTTTGCTTTTGACAAATGTAACCAATCAGGAGAAGCCGCGTCAGATGATATTGGTATCATAAATATCACTGGGCTGATACTGATCAAGCTCATTCTAATTGTTTTGTCAATATAAAAATAATTTTTGGACTTGTGATTTTCTAGAAATACCACCCATGTACATGGTCTAATGGTCATGAGTTCGATCCGGACTTGGCATTATTTTGTGTCAAATGTTTTTAGTTTAAATGAAACTACATAATTACGTGGTATTTTAAATTATAAATATATCATCCTAGTCAGCTGTTAACGGAACAGTAACACCGTCTAGCAATTTGAGGTTTTCTACCGAATTTTCATAGTTTGTGTTGTAAATTCAAATTAAATCCAAGTTCATGTAGTTATAAGCACATAAAAAGTTCGGTATATGAAAACGATAAAGCAACATGGTTCAGGGTGGAATAGGCTGTTCTCCCTATTCTAATAAGGCTTACTATTTCAACACTAGCGTTAGCCAAAGCAAAACTAAACCAAACTGTACGGACATGCACTGGTTTCTCAAACTTATGACCACACTCATCATCCATTTCAGGATTAGGACATAGTCTGCTTCCTTTATTCTGGAAAACAGTATCAAAGAAAATTACACCATGAATCTGTTTTATTTCAAATGATCGATCTACCTCATCCTAATCCGATCTTTTAACAGTTCTACAATTACCTTTGTAATACAAAAAAAAAGAAACACTTTTAAGCAAAGCAAAAAGCATCACAGTTTAGAAGGAATGGGGTTCGAGGCTGCGATTTCCGCATACATTTTGCTAATTGCTTCTGCAAAGTAGGCTTTTGCTTGAGGTCTCTTTATCTGTTAGAAAAGTTTTACCACACATGAATTAGAGATTCCGAGGTAAGTAACAAAAATTTCATTGCGGTTTCAACTTCACATTGTTGTTTAGTTACCTTGAATGTTGGTGTGAGAAGTCCATTCTCCAAGGTGAATGGTTCTGGCACCAAAGTCACAGCCTTTGCAAACTCAAACCCTCTCAACTGTATTAAGCACAAATTGTAAATTTGTTGAGTTGCTTGGTTTTCTAATCCCATTTTAGATTATTAAGGCAGGTTTTTTTTTTTTTACCTGAGCTTCTCTTCCAAGGTCATCCATCTCAGCAAGAACAGTCTTTCGCACTCTTGGATCGTTACAGAGCTGTCCTAGATGCTCATACTACAATCATCAAGAAAAGTTTGCAACACATTGATAAATTGCTTTTAAAGTCTCTAATAAGTGATGATATCATTGAGTTAGAAGATAATACCTTGATGCCTTCTGATGCAGCCCAATCTTTCATAACTTCGGGGTCGACTGAAACTATAGCTACTAGAGAGGAATTGAAGCTATCACCTATAATAGAGACATTCTGGCTCGGTTGAGAAATAGCACAAGTGAAGAAGAAGCCATGTATAGTGTGAGTAGAGTCTTTGCTTACCGTGAATGAAACACTGCGAAACGAATCTACATTTGGTATAAACATTTTCGATCTTCTCTGGTGCTATATATTCTCCTTGCGCCAACTTAAATATGTTCTTCTTCCTGTCATGCACATTGAAGTTTTAACAAACATTTCAACTTTTTCTTCCGCAAAGAAAGAAATAACAAGAATGTTTTGATTTATAAAACCTGTCTATGATCTTGAGCCGACCACCAGGTAACCACAACCCGATATCTCCTGTGTGTAGCCAGCCATCTCCATCAAGAATTTCTCTCCTGCTCAAGTAAATGTGTCAAGACTCATGTCCACTTATCTATACATATAACTAGAGCCACTAATGATACTGGAAAATGTGTTACGTTTGTTCTTCATCTTTGTAGTAGCCTTTGAAGATGATTGGTCCTCTTACACAGATTTCACCACGTGGGTATGGTTGATCGTCTGATGTGTAATTCATTTCGGGAACATCCACAAGTTTTACCTCTAAGAAAGAAAAAACATTTTCAAAACACAAAAACCAGTCATACAATTTGGATACAAAAGTTTGGATTCTGATATATACACTGTCTTTAAAATAACACATTGCTTACCGCAAGCTGGATTAGGGGAACCGACATGGCCAGATAAATTGTCACCATCATCCATAGCACTTATGACACAAGAAGTCTCGGTCATACCATACCCTTCACGCACCGAACATCCAAAGCATCTGTTCATCACGATGATCAAAGACCATATATTCTTTGTTAGTTTAGTTTCAGATTCTTAGAAATCAGTGAGAGTGGAATCACAGAAGAAAAGTTCAAACATAGCAAACCGAAAAGAAAACTTACATTCTCAAGAAATCCATGACATCAGGTGACAAAGGAGAAGCACCAGACCCCATAAACCGAACCCGTCCACCAAGCTTTTCTTTTATTTTGTTGAACACCAGCTTGTCCCAAAATGCAGAAGGAGTCCGCCCTGAAGAAACCAAAATGAGAAAGACAGATATAATGCAGAAAGCTTGAAACACGTATACTACTTAGTTCACTTTTCTAACTGTTTCTATTAGTACCATTAATGATCGCTTGCTTCTTTGAGTTATAGGCAATTTCGAAAAGCCTTTTTTTCACAACCCCAGATGATTTTACGGCACTTGTAATGCTGTGGAGATTAAAGTCAGCACATAGAAACCACATAGTTCCACAATACGTACTTGACATGGGAAGTATAAAGTGATTTTACCCATCATATATTCGATTATATAAGCGAGGGACACTACAGAATATTGTTGGTCTTAACACAGCAAAATCATCCATCAGCTTGAAGACATCCTGTCAAAGAAGTATATATATATATACATTAGTCTGATTTCGTAAAACAAGTTAATCTCATATGTCACAAGACATGAGCTTACATACCCCCTGATAGAAACCGACAGCAACACCACCATACACCCCCATAATCTGATTTGCACGTTCATATATGTGCGCCAAAGGAAGATATGATATGTAACTATAAATAGAAGACATCTGAGTCAAAGACTCTTCCATTAAAACTATGTGTGCCACTTCTGAAGGGAAATGTTCAACTCACACATCTGAAGGAAAGAATTCTGCTTCCACACTGGAACCAGCGACATTCGCGATCAAGTTTCCATGAGTCAACACAACACCCTTGGAAACAAAGAACATATGAAATCAACTATATAGTTGAGTATTTAGCTTTAAAGTGATTTATGCACCATTTCAACCAGAAGAAACTCACCTTTGGTGTTCCTGTGGTTCCACTTGTGTAGCATATGGTTGCAATGTCTTCTGGCTTTGGAGGCGAAAATGGATGTAAGCTACTTCGACCCTACAAGATAACCGGTGGCAACATGAAGTCTCTTTCACTACCAAGCAAAACTCATTACAGGAACAGAGACATCATTCACCAAGATAACAACACATGTTTAGTACTTTAGTTAAAACCCATTGTAAAAGGCTACCTGACTCAATAGCTTTTGGTATGATACAATTGTGACTCCAGTTCCTCGAGGAAGTGATGGCAAATGCTCATCAGCCCCTCCCACCACCTAATCACAGTGCAAAACATATTTATAAGTGGGAGTATATATTTTAGCTTACAGTGAAATTACATATTGGAGAAGTACATACCACAATGAGACGAATGGATGGGATTTCCGCTAGGAAGCTTAGCAACTGCAAAGTTCCCAACAAAAAAAGACAAACACAATTCATGATCGAAAGTGTTGCAATTTAGACTATACTTGAACTGATTCTCAGAAGATAATAGCTAGCACTTTAACAAACCAAAACACACTTACAATATTCAAGGTTTGTGGTACACAAAATATAGCTTGCAGATTAGCATGATTCACCACAAACTTAACAGCGTCTGGACCTGCGTAACCAGAAGAATCATATTAAGAAGAGACAAGGCTTGCAAAACTCGAAAACTAAAGAGAAAAAATCAAATTTAGATTGGTTACCAAGTGTATCATATAAAGGAACAGAGACAAATGAATATGCTGCACAAGCATGATCCACAACCAACCACTCTGGTCTGTTAATAAAATAGAGTCCAACGCAATCTCCCTGTTCCATTAAATGAAGAAACTTTTTCTTTACAAGAACCATAGCTGCATAAGTTTTACATTCAAAGTAGAGTGAAACATACTTGGTTAACTCCATGAAACAAGAGTCCTGAACCAATGGCTTGTCGCTCAGACGCTGCTTCTCCATATGTCATCCATGAATACCTTCATAAAAACATATCACAGAAACATAAAAACCTACCTCAGCTCAAAACTCCATAGCGAAAATCTCAAAGCAAAAGAACAGCTTTAAAACTCACTCTCCAATGGTTCCATCGGACCGAACTCGTGTACCAAGATACTTGTTTTCAGCATATGTTTCAACAGCATGTCTGATTCCACAAAAACGTAATGCCAGTCACAAACTAAAGCCAATCAATTTAAAACAACCTCAAAAGAAGTAATCATCAAAACATACACAAAATTGTCATGTAAAGTCCCGATTTCAGGATGATCCGGGAACCTACTAACGAGTTTCGTAGGCGATCTTTTAGATCTGTCACAGCCAAAAAAAAACAGAGATTCATAATCACACACACTTATCAAAAAACCAAACGTAACAACAAAGAAAGGACTGGTTTTTTAAAAACCTGTAGACATTCCATTTTCCAGTATCAAGCTTTTCTGGAAGCACAACACTGTAGCTATCCTCTAGAGAAAACAATCCAAAGCTCTTAAAAACTCAAGAAACAGAGAAAATTTCAAATTATGGAGAGACTAACTTTCAGGTAATTTTCAGGTGCTTTACCTTTAAAGAAAGGTGAAGCAGAAGAAGCGGTGGCGTTGAGGAATAGAGATGATGATTGATCGTTGGTCGGAGAAGTATCGATGTGAGATCGAATGGTTTCGAGACGACGTTGTTCCGGCGAAGCAAATTCCATCTTTTCTTCTTTCTTCAGAAAAAATGTCTTCAGGAATATACGAAATAAACCGATTAATTACCATTTTATAAAAATTCAACTTTAAAACAATGACGTCACAAATCTACTAGTATAGTAATAAAATTATGAAAAGTCAATTGAAAACAATTTTTTAGCTCACAAATCTACTATAGAAGAAAAGGAATAAAATCTTTGAATTATGAAAATGAGCATAAATATGTAAAACTATTGTGTGATGCTACGGCTATAAAATTCCATAAACAACATATTTTGGATAGGCGTTAATCATGTTTTCCATTTTTTTTTTAACACCTCACCAAAAACGCCTCATTTCACTAAAGTAATGTACTTTTGTTTCTCACATGTATTTTGCTTACGTCAAAATAAGGCACACTTCCCTATGTGGATAATTTACCATTTTTTTCAATAAAATTATTATTTGATCTTTTACCAACAAATGTTCATGTTGGTTATTATTGTAGACCATGAAACCTGTTGTTTTTGGCATTGCCAGAAGCAATAACCTGAATCTTTAAGTACCAATGTAGACTGGTTATGCTGTTTAAGTTCCCAGTTAAGTTCGGCTGCAACACAGAAGATGAACCAAATTCTCAAAAACTAGGCAAACGGAAAGATCTCCATCATAGTTTAAGTAACACAAGAGAATACATTGTGCCAACCTTGGTTACAGAACTTGTATGCTTTTAATTTTAGGGTAATTTGCAGGCCACACCCTTTGATCATGTTTTATTTTTAAGGACTGACAAAGTGAAAGGTGGTTTTCACGTTTTGTCTTTTCAGCTGAAATTTGATCATTTTGCCCTTGCTGCTACAGCAGAGAAACTGTTGAATGTACGGTTTAGTTAGTCAGGTTTAGTTAGGTATACTGTTCCGGTTTAATTGGAATTATTTTTGTTTCACGTTGAGGAGTACGACTGTACAGTTATAAGCTAGGTTGCATGGAAACTCGCTCTGAGGTGCGTTTCTCGTTTCCGAAACGTTTCGGAAACGGAAACTCTCCGGAAACACGAAAAACATCACGGAAACACGTTTCCTAAAAATCTAGGTTTGAAAACACGATGGAAACTTACGTTTCCAAAATAGAAACTCACGTTTCCGAAATAGACATACGACAAATTTTTTTTATTGACTTTAAAAATTTAATAACTAAAATTGAAAATATTAAAATTATTAATACATATAACTAATTTTGGAAGACTTTGAGTTTTAAGATCTTTTTTTGTTAAACCAGATTTGAAAAGAGGTTTATATTATCTTTGATAAAACTAATGAAAATGTTGGTCTAAATTAACTATTTGAACTTGAACCTTTTAATTTTTATCTTTTAGAATTTTAGTTTATTTATTTAATATTGATATTTTGGACTTGTATTATTTAAACCATTTTTTCTTTAATATAGTTTTATGTTAATGTTATATATATATATATATAATGTTATATATATATATATAATGTTATATATATATATATAATGTTATTTATATATATATATATGTATAAATGTGTATACGTTTCCAAAACGTTTCCAATCCCTAATTTTAAGAAAAAATTGTTTCCTGTTTCCGAAACGTTTCGTATCCGCGTTTCCGTTTCCGTTTCCGTTTCCATGCAACATAGGTTATAAGGGATATTTTTTCCATTAAAAACGAAATGACATCAACATTTAATGCCCAAAAAGTTTAGACGTGACTCTTGTTATAATTAATACAAAATCATTATTACATGTTATAATATTATAAAATTATTGATAATAATTGTTGAGTTAAAGATGAACCCAGGAACAAACATTAATTGCGAACAAACATTGATGCTCAAGAAGTGTTGATCTTGTTTATTTACGAAGTTTGGAGCCAAGATAAGCATTATCGTGTAAGTAATGAAGTTTTAAAGAATTTTTTTGTTATAACACACTATGATCTTCATTGTGTTCGAAATCAACTTTGTTTTCTATAGAAAAACCCTGAAATATTTTATTTTCAATTTTGTTGGTTGAAAATGATAAATGTGTAAATACTTATGTTTATAAGTGTGTATATCGAAATTCTATTTGTTTTTGTAGATATAATCATGTTTTCAGTTGCATTTACTGGGTTTCTCCTGAATTTATGATGTTGTTGGGTAATGGATATTCCCGTATTAATTATGATCGGTGAGTGGAGATGCAAAGAAGAAGAATGGAAATTTAAACTAAAGGAAGACATGTTTGGTCGCTGTGTACGTGTTAAGGAAAACATGACGTACACGGAATTTGTACGTACACTAAGCGAGGCTTTCAGTTTGAAGTCCACAGAGATCAATCCCATAATTAGTTACTGGATGCCGGGAGAGATGTTAGTGATGATAGATACTAAACGCCCTCCTGTCTACATTGACAGTCAAGTGGGGTTGAATACGTTCTTTATGATTCGTGGTAGGTATCCTTCTCTCAACTTGTTTGTCTCTTTTATTACAACCGTCAAGACACTCAAGAATAATGTCTCTAGGACTCATGGTGACGATGCTGAAAGTGACCGTGTTTCAAATGTTGATGAAAATAATGAGGCCGTATATGAGCAAGACGACGTTGAAGACGATAAAACAGATGAGGATGAAAAGGATGGGGATAACGAAGATGGTGATGGGTATGATGATTATCAGGGTGACGATGGATCTATGGGGGGAAGTACCCTCGATCCTACTATTGATGGTAGTGAAAGTAGTGGCGAAGATTATGATTACAACAAGTGGAACGATGTAATTGTAGAAGAATATGGAATAGGGAATGTTGAGGAGAACGTCATTCTCACACCAGGGGAATTCAGTCGTCTGTTGGCAGAGTGTACGTACACAAGTCAGCGTGTACCTGACGGAGATAACATTTCTCACTCGGGTGACCGTACATCAGTTGTGACTCCAAGAAGTATGTGTCAACATGGTTTGTACCAATGTACGTACACTATAGATTGGGAAGTATTTTTAAGAACAGAAAAATCATACAACAAACAATGTCTTATCTCAGCCACTGCCAATATTGGTTTAATATTGTATCAATAAATTTTTCTTAATAATTTAATGTACAAACAAAGATGTACGTATATTATTACACATGTACATACATTAATTTACCAACAAAAATGTACGTACATTATTTCACCATCTATTTTTATTTAATTATTATGTATGTATTGAGATTATTGAGATATAAGAATACGTAATAAAATAGTTTGAGTTATTAGAAATCGTCCCATATACGTTCTAATAAATAATTTTGTGTACGTACACTGTAAATTAAATATACGTACACAGAAAAAATTCGATGAAGGGTATAATTGTAATTTTCCAGTCATCTTCAACCTGTGTATCCTTTTCTGCAAACCTAATTTTGCGGCCGTCTTTATCAGTTTTCTCAAAATCTCATTTTTTTACGTTTTGATTATTATTTATAAATAAATCTTGTAAACCTAGAGTATCTTTAGTTTAAAAAGCTAAAGTGTTTGAATCTATGAGCTTTTTTTTTGCATTTTGTTTATCTCTGAAAATAAGAAATTTGTTCCTCAATTTTGGAGTTCAATAGAGAGATGTCAAAATATGAAGGAGTGGATAATGAATTTTGAACTTCTTTCTACTTCTCTCTCGAATTTCTCCGTCTCTTTCTCTTTTTCTTCTTCTTCGATTTCTTTGTTTCAGTTTTTTTTTTTTTTTTTTATTCAAAACTGAACCACATAAATTAAACCGAAATCAAGTGTTTTGTGGTTTGGTTGCTCCCATTAAGGATATTTTGGTCTGAAAGCAACTGAAAAGACAAACGATGAAAACCATATCTCACTTTGACAAACCATGAGGGGCAATTCTTGTTTCATCCACTTATGTGAAAATTTCTTTTAATTAATTTTATTCTCTGTTATATAACATCTTTGAAATTCAGATATTTTAGGATAGGGGCATCAATAAAAAACTCTGCCTTGATGCTGAAAAACAAGAGCACCAGCTTCCATTTGAATGTCGTCTACACTGAGTTTGGTGAATGTCGTCTGAGAATGAGTGCACTTGTAAATCCTCATCAAGATTATCATCTAGCCTTCTTGCAATGCTCAAATCTTCAAGAACCGGGCAAAACGAGATAAGCAACTGTATAGCTTCATCACTGGCATATACATTATTTTCTAAATGCATGAACTTGAGACAAGTAAAAAAAACTGACCCGAAGTCACACATCAAAACATGATGGACTCTTAAGTACTCAAGTGTCTAACATAAAGACTTAGGGGAATCCCCTCTAAAAATAACCCTTCACATGACACTTAGATCCAAGATGCTTAAGTAGTTAAGTTTACGCTTATCCACAATTTTACTACAGCATGACACAAGACTGGTCACTCTCATTGCTTGATCTGAGCTGGTACAAGCATGAATCCCTAGAGGAATCTAGTAACCTAACAACAAAACTCACTAAGGCATTGTAAAATGGGAATGCATTGGCGTCTAAATCAAGCCATGGGAATCAAACCATTGGACAAAACACTAGTTTTAACAACACCTTCTGTCGGAAGTTGCAACAAGAGCATCTGAATATCAAAGTGTCATGTAATTTGCATATCATATCCTCTTGTCTTGCACTACAGTTTTCGATTTCATTGCATAATCGCTTTTCTTTCAAAAAATATTTCCTCGATTGAACCCACTCACCAAATTAAACCAAAGATTTCACAGAGGCAAGCTCAATTAGTTGTATTATCTGCATTATCTGCATAAGTTATGGATATCTAACATTCAATGTCTATTGTATATGTCAATCCTCCGGATACACTTTACTTAAGCTTGTACAAACATGAATCAAAAGACCTATGATAAGCTAGGAGGCACGTGTGGTAGCTCAAACGGATTCGTTGAGGCTCGTGAATAAGCAAAGAGAAGCAGAGAAGGCACGTGAAAACAGAGCAAGAAGAAACAGATTGTTTAACCACTAGCTTGAGAGTCTAGTGAGTTGTATATAAATAGATAGAAGGTTATTGCACAAGTTATGCATGTATTGATGTGTGTGTAACAAACCATAGAGGAGAGTTAGGAGATCTCTTGAACAAATCTCCATTGTTAGGGCTTGGAAGAATTTTAATCGGAAAATCACAAGGCATTGTAATCTGGAAATTCACCATTGGCTTCTAAATCCAACAAAGCCAACTAATTGACTCAGACAAAAATTGAATTGAGAATAGCATTCATAATGATAATACTTAGGAAAAACATACAATTCAACACAAACTCTTAATCAGACAATTAAAACTCATAATCTAAACTAGAAACAGATCGAGTCAGGGACTTGATAGAAGCTTCCGCTGTCATGGTTATAGACAAAGACTGAATATTTGCTCTGATGGTTACTCAATGGTGACGTCGATAGGTCTTGCTCTGTGTTTGACACACCAGTCACCAATGGTTCTGTCCATTGTTGATGATGATGATCCTCAGGAGAAGACAATGGATTCGTTGTGGAAGAAACCGCACGGCTCTGACCTAGCTCGGTCTGGTTCTCGGGTTGGAGTAACAGAAGCTTATCTTGTAATACCCGTAGACCACTTTCTAGCGAATCCTTCATCTCTAAGACTTTCTCCGACAATTTATTGTCGTCGAGGATCTTTTTACGTAGAAACAGAGAAAGGTTTGTTCTTTTCTTGCGTCGCTCTCTCTCGTGTAGTTTGCTAAACCTCTCAGCCATGTCTCGAACCTTGGATTGATCTTCCGGCCATGTCTTGATGAGTTCTCCGTCACGACCATAATATATGACACAGACTTCGATGTCGCACAGAGTTGAAAGCTCCAAGGCTTTCTTAAACATGGTCTCTTCTCTCATAGACAAATTCGTGGTCTTTTTTGCAGTAGAAGAAGAAGAAAGAGACGATTTCTTGAAACAAGTTTGGTTTCTCACAGACAATTTGGTTTTCTTCTTCGTCGACATTGAAGAATCCATTGTTGTTGTTTACACGGTGAAAGAAAGAAGCTTTAGTTTCTTGCAAAGAGAAAATAAAGTCAGAGAATTGGGATTAGGGTTTATATTGAATTTGTTAAATTCGATTTCCATATTTATTTCATTTTTCTTCAGTAACTGTAATGAAAATCTTTTATTTATTTTTAACGGAAATCTGAATTAGATCCGATTTCCATTTTACTAATATCTAACCGTTGTACGTAATTGACAATTTCTATGTAATGAATTAAAGAAAGCAAAAAACCCTAAAATTGCCACAATCTTCCTTCACTATTCGCTATTCGCTCTCTGTCTCTCTGCTTTGAATCTACTTTACGTTTCCTTCTTCGCAGGTTTTATTTGTCTCTTTGTCATATTTCGTTTAGTCTTCTTCTAATCACAGTTATGATGAACACTTCTTCACATTTAAAGGCACAAGCTTCGTGTCCACTTGTAGAACACTTTCTCCGTCGGAAACTTTCCAAGGAAAACTTCGACAGATTCATACCGAATAGATCGGCCATGGATTTCGACTTTGCTAACTACGCTCTTACCCAAGGAAGAAAACGTAATGTCGATGAGGTAACTTCAGCATCAAGAAAAGCCTACATGACGCAATTGGCTGAGGCTATGAATCAGAATCGCACTCGGATTCTCGCTTTCAGAAACAAACCTAAAGCTCTGCTTTCTAGTAATCACTCTGATCCTCCTCACCAACAACCTATATCCGTAAAGCCTCGTAGATACATTCCTCAGAATAGTGAGAGAGTCTTGGATGCACCTGGAATTGCGGATGACTTCTACCTTAACTTGTTGGATTGGGGCAGTTCTAATGTCTTAGCCATTGCTTTGGGAGACACTGTTTACTTGTGGGATGCGTCTAGTGGTTCTACATATAAGCTTGTGACCATTGATGAAGAGGAGGGACCTGTCACAAGTATTAACTGGACGCAAGATGGTCTTGATCTGGCAATTGGTCTTGACAACAGTGAAGTCCAGCTTTGGGATTGTGTTTCCAATCGTCAAGTGAGAACACTGAGAGGTGGTCACGAGTCAAGAGTAGGATCATTGGCATGGAACAATCACATTCTAACAACTGGAGGAATGGATGGAAAGATCGTCAACAATGATGTGAGGATCAGATCATCTATTGTTGAAACTTACTTGGGTCACACAGAAGAGGTTTGTGGTCTTAAGTGGTCAGAATCTGGAAAAAAACTAGCAAGTGGTGGTAACGACAATGTAGTACACATTTGGGATCATCGTTCTGTCGCTTCCTCAAACCCAACTAGGCAATGGCTGCATAGGTTTGAGGAACATACAGCTGCAGTGAGAGCTCTTGCTTGGTGCCCTTTCCAAGCGAGTTTGCTTGCAACTGGTGGTGGTGTAGGTGATGGGAAGATTAAGTTCTGGAATACACACACTGGGGCTTGCTTGAATTCAGTAGAAACTGGCTCTCAAGTTTGTTCATTGTTATGGAGCAAAAGTGAAAGAGAGTTGCTTAGCTCACATGGGTTTACACAGAACCAGCTTACACTTTGGAAGTACCCATCTATGGTGAAAATGGCTGAACTCAATGGTCATACATCAAGAGTTCTTTTTATGGCACAGAGTCCGGATGGTTGTACCGTGGCTTCTGCAGCCGGTGACGAGACTCTCAGGCTTTGGAATGTTTTTGGAGAACCACCTAAGACCACCAAGAAAGCTGCTTCAAAAAAATATACGGATCCATTTGCTCATGTGAATCATATTAGGTGAATCTACTGTGAAGACTAACAAGGAGAAAACCATTGATAGGTAATAATGTATAGAGAAGCAATGTATTCATCTTTTTTCCTGATTCATTATTCATGAATTTTATATAGTTAATACTTAATACAAAACCAAAAATATATGTAAACTGTTGAGTCAAACAGAACTAGAGTAGGTAGTAGTAGTATATGTTTCTTTATGAGATTTTTATGTAAAACTCTGTGATGTTGATGCTTACTGAAGCTTAATTTGTTTTTGGAAGAACAACTCTTTTCGATTCAAAGATTGAATTTTTCCCCATCAAAGGCTCTGTTTTGGATTTCATTGCAGAACCAAATTCTTTGTTTTTACACATACGCTTGATGTTGTGTGTTGGTGTTTCTGGATTTGTGTGTTGCGTTTTGATGGTAGGTCTAGAAAAAAAGACATTTGCTTTTAGTTCAGTTCGAGTTTTGCGTTTTCTAGAATCCAAAACAATATTAGTTCAAAGCTAGATGAAATAATCTAGTCTCCATTTGTCATCTCTCTTATAATTGGCAAACCAATGATTTATGAAACCTTGTAGATACCCTTGTTCTAGCATGGAAATACTCAAATGCAGAACAAGTTAATTTCCTGATAACCACTGAGTTCTCTACAGTGTACCTTGCCACTTTCATTTTAGCTTTGAACTTCACGGAAGCTGCTTCTTTATATCTGCAAACTCTGAGTGATGACATCAAACAGAGGCACGGATGATGAAAGTTTTAGTTCCTCCCTTTCTGTGGTCATATCCAAATCCTGTTATAAAAACACACACACACCATAAAAACATGTATAACACATAAGAAAGAAACAAAACGTTTCTTATGTTAAACTCTTGGGTCGTGCAAGTCATCACCACCACTATGACGAGTCATTTTAGATTCTGAAGGCTCTCAAGAACTCTAGGTAGCATTTCCAGCTTAGGATAGACAAAGTGTCAATCGCAAACAGAACAAGTTGCAAAACTTCGATATTTTCATGTTATGATGATAGAACTAGTACATAGTATCTGCAGACTGCAGTTTAGGTACAAAACTGACTTTTGGGTTGATTCGGATTAATTTTCTCGACCAGAGTGGTTCACTGAAGTATAGAAGGAACAGAACTCTTTACCAGTACGTATTATACTCTTCATGATGTAATAGCATAGAAAGATATACAGTAATACCCTTTGGTTACATTTCTAATACCAGGACATGTGAATAGTATTACACTGCAGAGAAGAAATCATCTTCACATTGATTTCATGAACCTGTTAATGGATGAGAAAATTCCAGCAGCTTGACTCATTAAAGATGGCCCTTCTTCTGATTTCTCTTCTACTCCCCCATATATTATCTGCAAAAAGAAAACATTTCATCAATGAAATTGCAGCAAAACAAGCTATGGAACTAGGATTTGCACCCAATTTTTTTCATGATATAAGAATTTTTCAACTCAATTAAATCTAGTACTCAATTGACCTCAAGATCCTCTGCATCAGGTCGACCAATGAGTTCTTTAGCGAGTAGGTATCGGCCTGGTCTGTCTTTGTTATCATAGAAGACTTTCCACTTACTAGAAAAATAAATGAGGATAGAAAATGATCAGCTTGTACTCGTTAAACCGTATCTACATGGACTTAATCAAATAAGAAAAACCAAGTCTGAGTCTTACCCAGGATAACACCTGAAAACAGCACCAGCAGCCAGAGGTCTCATAGAGTAAACCGTAGTGAATGAACTAGAAGAGCCAAAATGAAAAGAACAGTTATTGATGTTACGTCAAAAACCTTGTCAAGTCTCATTAAGGATTTTGCCTTTTACCTTAGGAAGTAACGCCTTAGTTTTCTCACGTTAAACCCAACCCCGACTTCCTCGCTTATAAGACGAGGGTTCCACATAATGAGAGGCCTTGGCTTGAAAGAACACAAAGAAATGCCTTCTTAATGTTAGTACTAAAGGTTCTTAGCAAAGTTGAAATTAAAGATTTGACAGATTTAGTTACCGGGTCATCAGCAAGCCCATTAGCAATTTTCTCAACATATTCCAGCATTTGGTAATCAGGAACAACCATGACAATGATCTCATCTTCTTTCTCCACAGGTTTCCGGTCACTTAAGCTGCATCACAACAAAGAACATGACTGCATATTTCTACAGACTCTTTCGAACGAAAAACTATTAAGCTCTCAAGATGTAAGCCAACTTACCTAGCAAATCCGAACGTTGCATCTTTCCACCGGTATTTTAGCAATGCAGCAGCTCCAGCGTCTGGAAATACAGCTTTAACTCTCTGGCAACAACATTTCCAAGCGCTACGAGTCATCGACTGATAAAATGTTTCATGTAAAGGTATTATACAAACTGTTTTAGCTTACCTCACAACCTGTTTCTTTAATGAGAGTCTCCAAGAAAACACGCGAAAGGTCCCAAAGTTCAGCTTGTGCACCTTCATCGTCTAAAAACTGCAGCTGAGGAATCAAAAGCTCCACCTACAAGATTTCAGAGTCAGAATCTTAAAGCTGATACCAAATCTCATTCTTTTTCCCCACCAAAGATTACAAATTTGTATACTACTAGCCCTTACAATAGCTCTATTTCCTCCTGAGTTCACAAACGCAGCACCTGCTTCACCTGATTGCCTAACAGCTCCTTCCAAATCATTAGGCAAACAGCTGAAAAACAGTAACGATAAAAACATCTTTTTTAGCCTTATGTTCCAATAGTCACACAAAAATAACAAAGAAACTGATGAAAAGTGATCAACTTTGAATTGAATTCAATGGTTCTTCCTTCACAATGAAAACCCAATTCACAGAAAATAAAGTATAATCGAATAATAAAGAAAACAAACGGACAAAATTACTGAACTCATCATCATCTTCTTCTTCTTCTAGTTGGTCTTGAGCTTCTTCTAATGGTAGTTCCTGTGAAACAGAAGAGGAAGAAGAAACTGAAGTGTTCTGTTCAAGAGGAGAGTCACCCTGAAACTTCTCGAATTTGACACATGTTCTTAGTCTTGAATTGGTAGAAGCAGAGAAGCCACAAGAGAGAGAACCCGAGAAAAATTGTGTGGTGGAGAACGAACAACGATGGAGAAGATAGCCATGGAAACAGCTTGGTACTGAAGAATAAGCCATGAGGCAAGCCTTTGGCAAATCAATTGAAGTAGATTTTACTCAAACAACTGGAACACATGGGTGTATTTGTGAAATTATAATATTTGTGGCTCTTTATAAATAAAATAGAAGTTTAGGGGTCTTACTTAATTTGTGAAAACTTTTATCCTTCTCTCTGCTGGAAAAGAGAGGTTTGAAACTTCAAGTGAAACGAATAATAAACGAATTCGGATCCGGATTATGACGCTCCTCTTTGTGGAACGAATGGTAATAAAATATAGACGTTACAAAGCTTCTTTAGATCCAACGGCTCTTATTCTCCTAAATTCAAATTCGTCTACACTCGTTCTCAATCTCTCTCTAAATCTCTCACTCTCTCTTGGTCTCTCTCTCGCTCTCTTTGATTCAGAATTTTGGATTCAACGTTCTTTGGGTTCTCTAGGCACAAATCCGCCATGGAAAGAGGTACTATACTTTGTTTCTGTCGTCGCTCTTCTGATTCATGTTCTTACAGATTTATGGTTTTCTTGATTGATCTGTTTTTTTTTTTTAATGTTTCGCTGATCATCTTCGGTTTTTGCCAGATCAACATCAAGAAATTTGCAACGATGGTGGTTTGTTGTGTGAATCGAAGGAAGTTTCTGTCAACAATCACAATTCCGACGCTGGTAAGGGGTTTTCTCGTCGTGAATTGAAAAATTAGTGTACAAGTCGTTCGATTGTTAATTGGTAGTCTCTGATTGTGAATTGACATCTCAAACACTTATATCTCTGAGATTCCTGGTTCTTTTGGATTTGTTCTGAAGAGAATCCAATTAGGTTTTAGCATTTTGTTTTGGAATTCAGAAAGATTGGTTCACCTTCAGTTATCAACGATTTAGGTTTTGGGTCCCTAACTTATCCCATGAATCTGAAACTCTGTTAACAAGTACTTTGTTTAGTAGACTGTAGTATGTATTTTTAGATTCACTTGTGTCTTTGACTCTGATATGATGCATTACTGATTTGGCTGAAATAGTGGAAGAAAGTGAGGATACTATTACAAGTGGAAACCAAGAAGTTTCTCCTGCCAATGGACCAACACTTCCAATTTTGCAGAAAATTATCGACTGCAGTGACAAAATTAAGGTACTACTACTTTCTTTGTCATCCTCTTGAATAAACACAGTTACAATAGTTCCTTCTGAGTTCTCAGTTGCAATAGTAAGTTGAGGTTATTTCAAGATGAACTTAAATATGAATTTTCAACAGATTTGCTTTCAGTCTCTGCTAGTGTTTTATGTTCTATATCATGTCTTAGATCTTGAAGGATGAACATGCGTTGGTATCAAACCAAGTGCAAGAGATCAAGAATTGTTCCTTAGTAGAACCAGAAATTTCAAGGGCTCTCCAGCTTCTCAGTGAGTACTTTGAATCTGATTTCTTCGACAAAGATTCTCTAAATACAAAACTTGTTTGATTTGGTTAACTAATATGCCTCAACGTGTTTTAATGGAAGCTACTAAGCTTGGAGCTCTTGAAAAACAGTACTTGGAAGAGTCATCAGAGAGGAAACGATTATACAATGAAGTGATCGAACTCAAGGGAAATATCAGAGTCTTTTGCAGATGCAGACCTCTAAACCAAGCTGAAATAGCCAATGGTTGTGCTTCTGTAGCTGAGTTTGATACAACACAGGAAAACGAGCTCCAGATACTTTCATCTGATTCCTCCAAGAAGCATTTTAAATTTGACCATGTCTTTAAGCCTGACGATGGCCAAGGTAATTGAGACGCTACCTTTGCAACTTTATTTCGCTAAACCTTTGCTCTTTGAACACTACACCAACGAGTCTTCTTATCTGACTGTACCTTCTTTTGCAGAGACTGTTTTTGCACAGACAAAACCTATAGTTACTTCGGTGCTGGATGGGTATAATGTCTGCATATTTGCCTATGGCCAAACGGGAACTGGCAAGACATTTACCATGGAGGGAACACCAGAGAATAGAGGAGTGAACTATAGGACCTTAGAAGAACTATTTCGCTGTTCAGAAAGCAAAAGTCATCTCATGAAGTTTGAGCTATCAGTTAGCATGTTGGAGGTTTATAATGAGAAGATAAGGGACCTCTTGGTAGATAACTCAAACCAGCCCCCTAAAAAGTAGGTCTTCCATTATATTATTTGGTAGTAGAATAAATCGCCTTACAGTTTCTATCTTTCTTGTTAAAAAGCAAAATAACACTATGTGCTGTGTTGATAAAGGTTGGAGGTTAAGCAATCAGCAGAAGGGACGCAAGAAGTCCCAGGATTAGTCGAAGCTCAAGTTTACAATACAGATGGAGTGTGGGATCTGCTCAAGAAAGGATATGCTGTTCGATCTGTGGGTTCAACTGCTGCAAATGAGCAAAGCAGCCGCTCTCATTGGTAAGCAAACTAGAGTTTAGAAACTAAATTCATGTGAAACTAAACCTTTTCCATACTTATACCAACAAGAGATTTCCTTTTGTTCAGCTTGCTGCGAGTGACAGTGAAGGGAGAGAATTTGATAAATGGTCAGAGAACGAGAAGTCATCTTTGGTTAGTGGACTTGGCTGGCAGTGAGCGAGTAGGAAAGGTAGAAGTTGAAGGAGAAAGGCTGAAAGAATCTCAATTTATCAATAAGTCGCTTTCAGCACTCGGTGATGTTATCTCTGCCCTTGCATCCAAAACAAGCCACATTCCTTACAGGTTTTTCCCTTCTTTCTTCCCCTTTGTTAAGACATTTGCATATGAGATTTTCTGATTGATGTTGATGACACTTTTTTCCTTCCTTTTTGTCAAACTCCAGAAACTCAAAGCTGACCCATATGCTGCAAAACTCTTTGGGTAAAGTAACATTTGTCCTATTTTCTTCCGTTGTTATGGCCACATGATTCATAAGACATCTTATTTTTCATCTCCATGGTGTTTCTATTTCATTGTGACTTATACAGGTGGAGATTGCAAGACATTAATGTTTGTCCAGATTAGTCCGAGTTCTGCCGATCTAGGAGAGACCCTTTGCTCCTTGAACTTTGCAAGTAGAGTCCGAGGAATCGAAAGTGGACCTGCCCGAAAACAGGCTGATGTCTCTGAACTCCTTAAGTCAAAACAAATGGTAACTTGATTCCTCGAACTCCAGTTCATCTAAGCTTTAACATATCTTAAGGTTATTTCATTTTTTGTTGTATCCTTTGTAACAGGCCGAGAAGCTGAAACACGAGGAAAAGGAAACAAAGAAGCTGCAGGACAATGTGCAGTCACTACAGCTACGCCTCACTGCTAGAGAACACATATGCCGAGGACTTCAAGATAAGGTTAGTCCGCTTTAACTACTGGATTCAATATGTTGTCTTCTTCTAACAGTTAAAAATCAAATCATGTTTCAGGTTCGAGATCTGGAATTTCAACTAGCAGAAGAAAGAAAGACCAGAATCAAGCAGGAGTCACGAGCTCTAGCAACTGCATCATCAACAACAACAACAACATCTAGACATCTGAGAGAGACACTACCGACAATTATAGAGAAAAAACCGCCTTTGGCTCCAACAAGAATGCGAATGCCACTCAGAAGGATCACAAACTTCATGCCCCAACAACAACCATCTCAGGGTCATTCTAAGAGATTCTCAGACACAACATTCAAAGAGAATAATAACAGCAACAGAAGATCATCATCTATGGACGTGAATACACTAATGAAACCAAGAAGAAGCTCCATCGCATTCAGGCCAGCTCCTGCTCCATCAGCCATTGCTTCAAGCAATAAAACCATCATGCCCAGAAGGAGAGTCTCAATTGCAACGCTAAGACCAGAACCATCATCATTATCATCTATGGAAACTCCATCACGCCCTCCTCCTTCATTCCGTGGTGACCCGAGAAAGGCAAGATACTCTAAACTCTTCTCTCCAGACCGCAATCTGGTGACTCCGAATGCAATGAAAAGCAGCAGATTCATGAAGAGCCCTCTTGGAGGAGGAGGCAGCTCGTGGAAGCCAAGCCATCCGACAGTGATTGCATTGCAGAAGAAGGCGGTGGTGTGGAGTCCCCTTAAGTTCAAGAACAGAAGACCTTCCCTCGTAGCGATACGATCTTCTGCTTCTTCTTCTTCCGCCTCTGACTTGCTTCGGAGGGAACAATAGTGGCTTGCTTCGTGACTGGATTCTTTATTCACTGTCTTTGTGAAAGTGTTTGTTTGGTCGCCTGTTAAAACTTCAAAATAGGATTTTCTGTTGCTTTTTTTTTTATCTTTTTATCTTCAAATTGTTGTCGATTTGTTAAACTCTAAAGAGATCTTGTGCAATTAATGGTTTGTTCATTTGATGTTAAAGTGTTGCTGGTTAATTCCGAGAACAGAGCAAACGTGAGCAAGATTAACAACATCGAGGAGACAAAGTTCTATTGTTATTGAAATTCAACACAATGTCTATTGACTATGTTCTCTTTTTATCTTGTCCCTAAATGTTTGTGTTTGCTACAGATCTTCTTCCACAATTACTTCAAACAAAGCCCATTTCCATTAAACTTCTAAGAACAGTACTCAACAGTACTCTGGATCAAGTTGTAAAACCTTGAGAACGATAAACAAACTCAGTACACGAGATTTGCTATCCTCTTTCCGTGTTCATACCTTAAGAGATTGGATTGTTCATTCTCAATCTTCTCAGGCAGACGAGCTCTTTCTTGTGGCATACACACGGTATGCAGCCAGCCCAACGACCACAGCAGCAGCACCAACTGTTTACAAATCACGAGGTAGAAATTAGATAAATTGTTTACATAGCATGAGATCGAAATTTAAGTATACCCAACATGGGTCTGAAGCCGTTACAGGTTTTTCTTTGTTTGGGACAAAAATTGAGTCAAGATTCAGGATTCTAGGAAAGAAAACGTACTGGAAACGGCCATAAGAGAGCGGTTGATTAGCCTGTTGTAATGTTTGCGGCTTTTGCCTGCTTCGGTCTCTGGAATGCTCAAATGAGGATGTTGTGCTGCAGTTAAGATTTTGCGGAATAAATTGTTGAAATCCCCCAATTTGGAGCTGATTGATACCGGAGGCTCTATTCCCATATCTTGTGTCATCTGCGAAAAGATCCGTGTGCATAAATATATATGTATGGAATTATTCGAGCTATATTCATTGAGTCTGAGTTCAATAAGAACCCTACCCTGGTGGATTCTTGTATGGAAATAGGAGATGAATCAAGATCGTCTTTTGCTGAAACCATGAGGCAAGGGACCTCATACCCAGTGGCCTCACCATAATTTGCAACTTCTACAAGCAACTGGGTCGCTCTCTTCCATGACGACTCATCAGAACTGGAGAAAACAATGAACTCAATTATTACGTACAAACTACATACAGAGAGGTATATTTCAACCAATCAAACAGCAGGACATATACCTGTCATACACGAAGACAGCTATGTCACATGCAGCTAAGGATTCCTTGGATGAAAATAGCCCTTGAACTCCATCTTCTGGAATTTCCCTCATGATAAGAGTTTTCTTAGCACCCTACATTTAGAGATTTGCCACTATCAGAATAATGACCAATTACATACCGAAACTTAGAGAAAGTAGCCATGAAGCATGTTGCCCAAAAATGTACATCCAAATAACATCTTCAATCTCTCTGAACAGTTTTGTTTGAAATTTCCAAGTAAAAAAGCATGTATCCACCCATAGAGAAAACTCATCAAAGATATCTAGCTAGTTCCCATCTCAGTCCCCAAAACAACACTGAAGTTTGTCATTTTTGTTCAGTATTTTGCACGTGGAAGATTTCTTTGCAAAGACAAAATATAACCAAACTAAAATACATATATATTTATGCGCGCATACAAACATAACGATACAAATTTCATAAGTATACTGACTCACCGATTCATCGACCATATTTACTGCATAACGCTCATCAGTAGTTGATTCCTGGTTATCAGTATATGACCTAGATCATGGAGAAACAAAACTATAAACCAGATGGAGAGATCAACTGAAAAAGAGGAAAATTAAACGTCTCCTTGCTTATAAACATAGAATTATACTCTCTTCTGTGTATTTTGAAAATCCAACAAGTTGTGGTACGAGTTAACATGACAAACCTTCCAAGAAAGCAATTCAGCAATGCAGATTTTCCAGCATTATTAGGTCCAAAAACAAAGCACTGGAAAACTTTTCGTTCACATTGCTGCTTTTTGCGATCTAAACGTCTTCTCCTAGTAACACGAATGGCAGTCGATGGATCACCCGGGAATCCAATGTAAATCAAATTCTCCACACTCCGAGCCGGTTCTAATAGTGTCATCAGTGACCACTGCAAGGATAAAATTGAAAGATTAGCACACAATTAAACTTTGAATTAGTTCATGAACAAAACTTTGGCCCAGAGTAAAATCCATTCAAAATCGCAAAACGACATATAATCCAACTATAAATTGGATGTGTTACAAGAAAATAAAGAGAGAATTGTGTGAAATTTAAGTATGTCAGTCAACAAAATCAAAGAAAAATAAAATAAAGAAGGATGAGTATGTGTATAATGCATGCACAAGAATGCTTCATTATGTTGTTAAGCATGTAAAAGAGTATTGATTACCATTGACAGGAAAGCGTCAAATGATAGTCCTCCAAGGGCAGTTTTTTCCGCAGCATCTTCATAAGGAGCTTCCTTCCATGGACTGCCATTCACAATTTAGTATGGCATGGCAATATAATGGAGATTACCATAATCAAAAGTACACGTTCTTTGCCTTCTGGAGGTGTAAAAAAGGTACCTTTCAGGTGCAGTTGAAAAAAGATCCTCGATCTCTTGAGGTCTCAGATTGTTATCCTGCAAAGTGCAAATTCAGTCTGAGAAATTTATTTGTCAACTCAACACTACGCCATTTATAAGAAAAGAAACATACCTGGTCGTCATCAAACAACATATACATTCCTTTCAGGAAATCGATTGCTGCATTTGTCAACTCAAAGCTCTACAAAAACAATGAACACAAACATTAGCTGCACAATACCAAGGAAGGCAAGTTAATGTGAGCTGTAAGATAACCGTTTTCCAGTAATGTAGGCATCCAAAATTCTTATTTCTGATAAGATTACAAAATTTAATGCTCGATATACAGCTCTTTCCAGTAATAGATTATTGAAACACCAACAAATACAATAATGAAGAACAATGGATGTTATTTCTGCAAATTTACCTGATCAGGAGCTCGCTTGAATATTGCAGATGGAAGCAATTCTTCAGCAAGTCTTATATCATTATTATACCCAAACTTCCTGAGTACAGTCCACGTAGTCTCAAGCCTCCCTTTCTCAATAAAAAGTGCATGTAAAAATAGGAAGCCAGTGACTGTCAGTCCTCTTTCATTCACACCTTCTGGCAACTTTTCTTGCACAACCCTCTTAACACCTTCAATTTCAGAAGGCTGCAATGGTGCATGGAAACACTTGACCTATTGTAAAACAACTATTAGGTGCGTCATGGGGATAACATAATTAAACTTCAAGCTTCTTTTTAAAATCTGAAGGATAGGGCTAAGCCAATTCAATGACGAACAGCGAAGCACATGAAACACGAAAGAGGAAATATAAGAACCTGAAAATCATTTAACTCAGCCTCGCTAAGAGCACCATCTCTGTCATGATCACAGAGTATAAAGATACGCTTCAATGCCCTTACACACCGGGGTTTCAGTGCCTGGGAATCTTGATCAAACAGAGGTCCTGTTGGGTGAAGGACAGTCTTTTGTGCATAATAGAAAACTTCTTGTGCCTACAGGAAAGCTTGTGCATTAGGATGATAGTTTAGACCTGGAATATAATTTGTAATTACCACCGAATGCTAATTTCTGACTAGGCATTTCCAGTTCATGACTGATAAAAGTCCAAACCAATAACAACAATATCTACTTTCAGGCAAAAATTTAGCACATCTTAAGTCCTTGAAATTTCTTAGTAAGACAAGCACATGCCTAAGCTACCTCGGACCAATATTTGTGCCATGTTTGAACAAAGAAAAATATCACATATCAAGAGGAATTCAGAAGTCATGAAACCTGGAGTTGCTTCAGGGCAGAACACTCGATACAAGTCTCTATCTCCCGAAACTGCTGCATTATAGGTGACATCACTTGTTCGAGGCTGACCTGGTTATTGTCGTCTCTGAAGTCAAGCTTACATCCTGCTACGATAATAGGAATTTTTACCTGTTCAAAAACATCACAAGCCAATCTTAATAAGAAACAGCAAAGGTTTAGGTCACACCTTCTAGCATTATGACAATGATATGATCAATAGATAAGATATTGTACACCTTTTACACACAACAAGATTGACATGACCAAACTGAAAACAGAGAGATGAAAATCAAACCTCTAATCGCCGAAGCTCTGGAAGCCAGTATTCACTCAAACGTTCGAGAGTCTCAGGTCGATCACAGGCATATGTCAAAACTACTGCATCTGCGCGCTTCAATTCCTCAGCAACAATGTCCCTATCTTCTGGCCTGAACCAACGAACAAAAACATCAAAACATACTTCAAGAACCTCAACAAAGCTGGCAAAGCTTAAAATATCCTAAACCCACAAACAGTTGGCACAGTGCAATCCCAACAACAATATTGTATATAAAAGCAACACTCTTTTCTCTAAACTAGAAATTATTTTCTTTCAAAGTAGCTTTATTTAAGAGAGTAATTATCCAGCAATACAGTGAACTTATATAAGGATATATACCTCGAGGAAGTGTCGACAATGGTGACGGGTATACCATCAGGGAAGAATTCAATAGGCAACTTGTAATCAGGCAAAACAGGAGGGACATTGGGAGGGAAAGAATCAGTGGCTGCAGCAACAATCAAGCTTGATTTTCCAGTGCCCTTATCACCAACCACAACGATTCGCACAGATTTGGGAGAACCAGGACAATCAACCGCACCAGCAGCGTATCTCGCCATCTGAAACTGCAACACAATCAAACACTCAACAATTCAGAATCAAGTACAAAGATTGACGAGTCTGAGACACGATTACTGAAACTTCGCAGCATGATTTTAAAAACCCAGAAACATGAAGATCGTGAAGGATATGACGAATCCAGAACCATAGATAACAATGGAAAGAGTAACATCAACGAGAAGCAAAACTAACCTAAAGATCAAAAGATTCGATGAAAGAAACGAGAGATAAACCTGAAACCTAAAACTGGAGAAGGAGAGAAGGACGAAGATTAAAAACCCTTAGAAAACCCTAGATTCTTAGTTTGGGAGATAATGTGGCGGTGACGATTTGCCGTGAAGGAGGAGAAAAATTTGGTAAGCTGTTTTTTTTTTTTACCTTGTCTGTGTTTAGTCTAGTGGTATTTCCGTAAACACAAGCCTTGTTTCTTTTTAACATATAAGATAATTTTTTTGTACGAGGAATTTTTATTTTTAACTAGATAAAATATAAATTTATTCAAATATTTAATAATAATATTTAAATTTTAAATAGTAAATATGTCAAATAATAATCCATAATTTAATATTATACATATTTAATTTTACTATATATTTTAAATATTTATTAAATCATAATAAAGTACTTTGTTAGTCTATACATTATCTATTTTTCGTAATCTGTAGAGGACAAAAGCTCCCTACGATATATCATAACATAAAAATTACACTCGAACACGAATTTCGTGGAAACGATGTCTCATATGTATCCTCTAACAACGTCAGACTTACAACACTCAGACAAACATCAAATAAATGCAGACCAAGTGATAACGAATACGCACATACACACATGAGTAATCTGCACTATCCAGTCCCTAGACACTCCATCTTATTGATGATATTTGAATTTTAAATAGTAACTTACATACTTTTCAGTATTTAATTTATTATTTCCTTAAACCAAATTTCAATCTTACAAATTCGAATTTGCAATACAATTTAAATATCTATTTTATGATAATAAAAATAAAATTTAATTTGATTGTACAAAATTCAAATACAATTTGATTTTGCAATAGAAAACAATTTAATTCTATGCATTCCATCTTACTATTAATTTTCCATTACAGTGATAAATTAGTATATGTAAATTTGTTTTTTTTTTAAGTTTTCTTTTTCTTCTAAGAGGAAAAAAAAAGTTAAAATCTTTTTCGATACATGTCAAAATATAAGATCAATAGATTTGTCATGTGTTACGATCGTATAAGTTATTAACTTTGATAATAAGATATTTTGTAAAAATTGTATTTGGCTATTTTTTTCTAGGATTTTTTTTTGTTTAAAGGATTTCATTGATAGAATGCGTTTGAATTATACAAAGCCGACAAAAAAGAAAATCGTTTAGGAGACAAAGCCGACCGGTACATATAAATCCCCAAAAACATAAGACCAAACAAAGGCAGACAAACATTACAAGCATTAGAAGAGATGAAAAATAAAATAACAACTAAAGAGGTAAAAACTAAAACCTCCAACACCACAACTCTGAAAACTCTTTCCTATAAGCAGCCGACTAATACTTCCATAGATCAGTTTGTCACTAAGGAGAGGCAATTGACAGGTGTCTAGAAGAGAGAATTAAACTGAGTTCACAAAAACCATCTCCACGGCAGAAACGAAGACGATATAACAAGAAGATGAGAGCATAGAACCTAACCACCACAACCACTTTAGAGTCAATGAACATGAAAAGACGAAGGATCAAGGAAAGTCCTTGAGATCCGAGAGGAGAAACGCCAATTAGGACCACCCATCCTTACACATGGACATTCGTAAACCCAGCCAAAGCCACCTACAGACTAAAGACAAATTACGCAACACAAAGAGAAGGACAAGAGATCGCCCCACCATAACGTCCATAACTCAACCGAAAAACCAAACGAGGTTCCAACAGAGAGCTAGTAGATGTTATTATAGGAGGCAACTAAATCAACAGCTACAAAAATCAACATAAATCTATGTCTCTTGTAAAAGGCATCATCAACATTTGTGTGTATTGATTGTTTCTAAGTAAATATAGGATTTAAACGACAATTCATCAAGACATTTTGTGATGTTGACAAACAAAAATACATCTCATCAAAATTCTTAATTAAGAACTAGGTTAGATGACACTCGTAAGATTTAGAAAATAATCATAATTCTTAGATGATTATGACTCAAACACATATGAAATGGTTAGAAATCTCTATATTGACTCTCCCATTAACTAAAGTTTACATCCTTTGACCCCGATAAAAATAATTCCTAACTCCGCCACTGAAAGTACTATTACTATTAAAGCACTCGCGCATCAAATCATTGTCACTGGATTCTCCTTCAACATTTTCACATTCAACTTTAGGTTTTTCTCCATTTTCCATGGTAACTTCAATATCATCTATGACCATGTCTTTACAATATGTGATGGCACTACATTTAAGCATTATAGCATCTTCGTTAAGTGTTGTTCCTTGAAAACCAACATATTTTACACTGCTAATTGCCACCGCTGAATCCTAACAAAACAAAATATATAAGTTTCAACAATTTATTAGTACTTTCAAAACAAAATGTATATCAAATATAACATAACTCCATTTATAAAGTATTTACCTTAGTGGCATCAAGAAGTACTTTATCAGTATATTGTTGGTCAATTATAATTGGATTTTGTACGTTAATGAGTGTGATATTCTCAAAACTTATGTTTCTTGCATAACCTTGTCCACCCTAAAAAATCCAAATCAAAATTAAATTCAAACATATTATACATGATTAGTTTATTTTAAACGAGAGAACAATTAGTATAAAATACCTGCCATGTCTTAATTCTAGCTCCATTCGTCGTTTTATTAAAAGTACACTGAGTCACGTAAACATCACTAACTGCTGCATTTTCTCCATCAGCTCCAAGACTTCCCACACTGTTCTCCAAGTTTATAAAACAAATTTTATTAGTTACGTTTTCTTTCAATGAAATCTTTCTATTTATAAATGTTTACTAATTTTGTAATCTAAGAAATTGAATTAGTATAATGAAATTACCTTATTCCATGACCAGGTCCACAATTCACTTGTGTGATGTTGATACTGGAACTTCCAGTGTTGATTGCTATGCAATCATCTCCTAAAAATTCAATGATTAAATTCATATAATTGTGTTATATATATTTGTATTAATAAAACGTGTAAATAAGTACGCACCAGTTTGAATTGTAGAGTCAAATATATTGACATTCGTCGAGTAACTTATATCAATACCATCTGTGTTGGGACTATTCTCAGGTGCCAAAATATTTATTTTCGATATTGCAACATAATGGCAATTTTTGATTGATATATGACTTTTTGGACTATCAATCGAAGTTATCCCGTTTATCGTGAGATTATTACAATTGCATATATGTAGTGCCTGCATGCAAATAAAATAAAAAATAATACTTTTGTGAGTGAATGTTTTATCGCGGGAAAAAAAATCACAAAAAATTGCGTAGTAAATTTGATAAACTCACTCTAGGCCGTTCAGAAGCTTTCAAGCTTAGCTGGAAAACAAAAAATTCATGATTTTGATATACCGATGAATAAAAGAAAACAAATTAGTAAGTAACAAACATAAAAACATATGATTAGGGTTAACTCGTGTCAACTAAGATGAGACTCAAACTTTTTGGAGTTATGGAAATCACGCAAATTTCTGAGTTTTGGCAACTCGGAATCGTGTTTTTTCTTTTGTTTTTTCTCAAGACTTATACTTTTTTCATTTGCTGTATTTTGTTATTGTCTGTTTTTCTATAGATTTTACTTTTTTCTCTGCTACTTGTATTATCTGTAATTTCTGTCGAAACTCGAAAATGGTATAAAATCTTTTACATTTTACCCCAAAAAAAAAAAAACATATGATATAACAGACTGTTACCTCCCAAAAGGAAGAACCACGACCATTTATCGTTCCTGAACCATCAATCATTAGACCAGGCACACCTGAAAAACTAATCCACGTTTGAGATTTGGGGTTGGACCATGATGTGATGTTGCTAGGTGCGACAATGATACCATCCAACTTCAAATACATAAAATAAAATACAAATTTGTTGGTGTTAACATTTCTTAGATAAATTAATTAACTATGAACATACCTGAAGTTTTATGGAGGTAGATTTACAAGGACCTTTGAACTCAATAGGTTGAAGTAAATATGTTTTTCCAGAGGGAATAAAAAGTGTATTTATGTTTTCTTCTCCACCACATGTAGCGTTCCATGCTTGTAAAAAAGCCTTTTAATATAATATCGTTAATTAAAAGTAGCAACACTATTTGAAAAAGAAATAGTAATTAATTTTAAGAAAATATTTATCAAAAATTCATATATTTTAGTGATAAAAACAAATAACTTACATTTGAATCATCGGTTTGACCATCTCCTTCAGCACCAAATTTGAGTACATTGTAAATTTGGCCGTTTACAAGACCAAAACAGATAAAATTTATCAATATGGATATACGTAGTATGGTTTCCTAAAACTCACAAGAATGAAAAAGTTAGAATTATCAAGTAGCAAACAAATACTATTTTAAAAAATATATTGATTTGATATGTACCATTGTGTAGATAAAGATGATGAAAATATATTGAATGTATAGGTATTAGGTAGTTTAGGTCTCTCTATGTATGTGTTTCCATCATGTATATATATACACAAAAATGTGCATTTACGTTCATCGAATCATATGATTATTCTTTCTCCATTCCTAGTCCTTTTTTTTGGTAAAAATTCTTCCTCCTGTCCATATACTATATAGGCAGCAATCGGGAGTATCTAATTTAGGAAGCAAATGATTTAGGCACAATTAAAGTCTCTTTTTCTAGTTTTTTTAAATCAATGAACGTAACGCAAATGATTTAGGCACAATTAAAGCAAATGATTCTAGTTTTTTTAATCAATGACTTTAATTTAGGCACAAAAATGTGCATTTACGTTTATTGAATCATGCATACTAAAGTCTTTTCTAGTTGTTGAATACATTGAAGTAGACATCTCCCTCTTATTAAGTGTTGAATACAGTGACGTTAAACAAAAAAAACATGTTCCATACAACATCGCTATAGCAATATGTTTTATTTATTACAAGATTATGATTTAGTTTCATAAAATTATACAACAAAATATCACCTAGCTAGTGACAATGTCATTATAATACAGGAAATGACATGAGACCATGCCATTGAGTGGTAACGCGGACGAATGCGGGTATATCACCGTTCTTTTGGATTGTAACCATGTCTTCCATTCATGATTATTCTTACAACATTGCGCTTTATGATTAAAAAAAAAAGTAGAAAAAGAAAAAAGAAAAAAATGGTTCAGTTTACATAGTAAAACTTGGTGAACGTGAACCGCATGGGTGTGTGATACACCAGTTTTGTCGTTGTTATACTTTTCATGTACAGTCCGTGTATTTATTTTTTCGTCTAAAATTTGTATTGATTTTAACTTATAATCATATTATGCAGTAAAATATTTCAGCTACAACATTTATGTTTTTAACCATTTTTAATATGTTTTTACTATCAATTTGTTTCGCATCATTCATTATATTTTTTTTACCTGTCTATTTCAACATATATTATATACTGTATTATCCTTTAATTCATATTTTCTGTATAATATTCATAATTTACTTTTAAAACTACTTGATTTTTTTGTTTGTTTGATCATACCGTCTGACCCGTTTACATCATTTAAATTATGGTTAGACGTTAGGGTTCAGTTTGGGTTTTTCAATTTTTTTGGATTTTTAGGCTCATATTTCATGTTAGGATATTTGTAATATTTGGGCTGGAATGGATACGGTTCAGTTTTTCATAGTTCGTTTTCGATCAGATTTTACTATTTAGATTAACTTTTATCTGGATTCGATCCGTATTCAAAATTACAAGAAAAAATATTGAAAAGTATTTGAAAATGTCCAAATTCTATAAATAAAACTCGGTAGAAAAAACAAATAAACAAATTATCTAAAATATTGGAAAGTAACTAATTTAATCACTCAAATTACTCGAAAATATATGAATTACTCAAAACTATATAATATGGATTGATGACTTTACTTAATTTTAATTTTTTTCGGATACTAACTAGTTCGAGTTTCGATTCGAATTATATATTATCCGATACCCAAAATACCTAACTCTAAGATTCATTTGGATATTTTTTTGGGGAATTTTCTAATCAACCTTCTTTGGTAGTGTTTCGATTAAGATTCGAATTCGGCATTTTTGCCTAGCCCTAATTCGAAATAATATTGGGTAGAGGCCGGTTTTAAACATGAAAACCACGTGGCCCGACTTTGATATTATCGTTTACATTCTATGATTTGACCGACTAAACCAAAAAAAGGAAAAATTGAAAAGGATGACGTCACCATCACAAAAAACAATCTTACACGGCTTTTTGTTTAAAATCCCAAGACGAAAATCATTCTCTTGTGATCGCCCATACCATCAATTATCATTTCTCTCTTCGAAGAAGAAGAAGAAGAAGAAGATATGGGTGTTGATTTGGATTTGGAATCCATCTCCGAAGCCACCTCCGGAGCCATTGGATCTCTTCTCAGCACCACCATTTTATACCCTCTTGATACCTGTAAATCCAAGTTCCAAGCCGAGATTCGTGTTCGCGGTCAGCAGAAATACAGGTTTCTCTCCTTCTTCCCTTTTTCCATTTGATTGCGACGCGATGATGATGATCTAGAATTTGAGAATTGCTTCTTTATGTCTCTGCATCACGCTTCAATTTTAGCTGTGTTCCTGCTGAATTGTTGAAATCGGTTTTAACTTTCAGTTTTTGGATTAGGTTTATGATTTCTATGTTGATCCCTTGTAGATCCTCGTCTAAATCGAAAATTTCAGTTCTCTGATCAAGGCTTCTCAATGAGCTTAAGCTTTTGAATCACTATTTTTGGTTAAGGTTTTTAGGTATTATAATGGTTCATATGTGATTGTCATTAGATAATATTGAGGTACCTAAAGCTGTTTTTGTGATGTTTACAGATATCTGTCAGATGTGTTTTGGGAAGCAATTTCATCAGGAAATGTTCTCTCCTTGTATCAAGGCCTTGGGACTAAGAATTTGCAGTCTTTTATTTCGTCCTTCATCTATTTCTATAGTTATAGCTATTTCAAGAGGTTACATTCCCAAAGGATTGGTTCTAAGTCTATTGGAACAAAGGCTAATCTCCTCATTGCTGCTGCTGCTGGTGCTTGTACCTCTGTTTTGACTCAAGTACGTTTTTTTTGTTTTTTTGCACTCAGCTCTGCTTCAAAACTATATGCTTTGCTTAACTTTAAGTTGTATGTTTTTGTAGCCTCTAGATACAGCTTCATCGAGGATGCAAACAAGCGAGTTTGGAAAATCTAAAGGGTTGTGGAAGACACTAACAGATGGTTCATGGGGAAATGCATTTGATGGCCTTGGGATTTCTCTTTTATTGACCTCGAATCCAGCAATTCAGGTACCATTTTCATTTCAAACCCCATTCATATTTATTTACTACTGTCTCAAGCTTGCGATAACGTGCTTAGCTGAAATATAAGCTTGTCTTTCTAGTATACAGTGTTTGATCAGCTGAAACAGAACCTCCTTGAAAAAGGAAAGGCAAAATCCAACAAAGATTCTTCCCCTGTAGTTCTCTCTGCCTTTATGGCGTTTGTGTTAGGTGCGGTCTCAAAAAGTGCTGCCACCGTCATCACATATCCAGCAATCAGGTATTAAGCTACCGGAGAATTACTCAAATCAATCCAGACTCTTTCGAGTAATATTGATGTATATACATTGATGTGTTTTGTAGGTGCAAGGTTATGATTCAAGCAGCAGATGACTCGAAGGAAAATGAAGCGAAGAAGCCCCGAAAAAGAATCAGGAAAACGATTCCCGGGGTAGTCTATGCTATATGGAAAAAAGAAGGGATCTTAGGCTTCTTTAAAGGCTTGCAGGCTCAGATCTTAAAGACAGTTCTGAGCTCAGCATTACTACTAATGATCAAGGAGAAAATCACTGCAACCACATGGATTCTCATTCTAGCAATAAGAACTCTGTTTGTCACAAAGGCTAGATTGAAAAGTCCATAAAAGATTACCATTCCGCAAGAGTCCCAAGGCCAAGTAAGAGCAAAGTCATTTGTTTGGCGATCAGAATCGAAAGATCAAGTATTGTAGTCTTTCTCATTTCAAGAACTATTGATTTTTTTTAGTAAAGATCTGATTGTACTAGGTCCACATAAAGCTTCTTGTTGTTGCCAGATTGAGTTTCTGGGCTTAGAGATTATTCTATGGTTATTATGTAGTTTATGTTTGTTTTCTTCAGCTGTAATAAAATTGGGGATTTATACTATTTTCCAAATTTTCATGTACTCTTCACTATAGTTTAATCTCTGCACAAACAAAGACATCATCTTCTGATTCCCATGTCACAAAGCTTTTAAAAACACCACAATCTCGCATAGAGAGAGACAGAACAAATTCTTCAGAGATAAACTAAGCAACGAAGACACAAATTCTTCAGAGAAAAACTATATTAGTAGTGTCATTACATACAGATTAAGAGATTAAGATCTATATTTGCATCGTAATGTAAGTTGATCTACTTACAACATCAACATGTAACTTGGATCAACATACTAACTAAGAGTAATAGAGTAAATTCATCACAGAATTTCAGAGGAAATTCTTCAACCTCAAGAGCTTGTTTAAAAATTTCTTAAACTTTAGCAGGTTGAATGGAGAAATCATCTTCAATTTCGATTTTTCTTGACGCAAAAACCGATGAGACAGCAGCTCAGACGCAGTACCTCTCTCCTTAGGGTTCCTTGAGAAACACTTTTGAATAAACGCCCTTGCGTCGCAAGGCAAACTCTCGGGAATCTCTGGAGGGTTACCATTAGAGAGGATATACACAAAATCCTCAGGTATAAACCCTATCCATGGCTTCTTACACACATACATCTCCAACACTAAACACCCTAATGACCACAAATCTAGGGTTTTATTGGCAACACCGTCATGTAGAGACTCCGGAGGCATGTAGTTAAGCGTTCCAACAAACGGGTATTCGATTTTCCAGTGATCAGGAACTTCTCCGACTTGTAATGAGAGTCCAAAATCAGAAATCTTCACTTCGTAAGAATCTCCACAAGGGAAGACAAGGACATTTTCTGGCTTGAGATCGCAATGAACATAACCGTGGCTATGAATCGATACCAAACCTTGGAGAATCATACGCGTGAAGTCTCTAATCATCAAGTCTGGTAACTTTCTATCCACGCAATTGTTCATGAAATCGCTTAAACTACCTTCGGATGCGTACTCGAGAAGCAACTTGTAGACTCTGTTTCCTTTATCGTCGAAACCCTCTTCCAAGTCGTTACCAAAGCATTGTATGATTCTTGGACATCCTTTGAGTTCGGAAAGAATATGAAATTCTTTAAGGAGAGAGTTTTCATCATCGGAGCTTTTTACGGCGGCGTGAAAAGAAGAGCCGTCGCTTTTTGTGTACTTGAAGAGATCAACGAAACTATAAGCACCTTCACCTAAAAACTTGACGTATTCTTCGTTTAGTTTCATCTTTGGAATGCAACAGATACAGAGTTGTGTTCTATCTAGGGTTTGTTTCTTCAAATTCGAAACGAGTTATAGAACCTGAAAGTGTGAGAGAAGAAAAAGGAAATTTTATAGAGGTTAGGGTTCTTTAAGTCGGTGACCTCGATCTCAACATTTATTTAAGTAGAAGTTTTTTATTCGTTGGATAAATATATATCCCGATTCTCTTTTGACTTTTTGTGATAAGTGTGTTAGATCTCGTCCGTTGATGTAATTCAGGCTTTTGTTTTATTTTTCCTCTTATTTTTTGGCGTTACGATGCGAACTTTTTTTTTTTTGTTTTTGGTAAAATACGATGAAAAATATGTCCACCACATAGATAAAAGCTCCATGTAAATATCAATTGAGACCTATTTTAAATCCGGAAAAATGTCATTTAAATCACCATTTGGCCATTTGTGGTGATTTAAATCATGAACTTTGTAGTTTGTGAAGAAAATCACTAAGTATGTATTGATTTCAAATAAAAGCTGTAATTTTGGTTGATAAAGCCAAATTAGTCACAACGTTAACTGACCAAACGGAGCAATTAAACGCAATGATTTGTCCGTTAATAAGTCCGTTTAAGATGCAAACGACGTCGTCCTGCTTTTGAAACAAAAATCCCCAAATTGAATCGATCCCTAGAAATCGAAATTGAAATCAGAAATAAGAAACCCTAATCCCCAAATCTCTTCTTCTTTTCTTCTTCAAATTCACCCTAACTTGACTGATGGCTCCGCGAAAGAAGAGTAAGCCTCGTCCCAAACGAAAGAGGGATGAGGAACCAACTGTTGTCGAACCGTCTGCCCCCAAATCGACGGCTCTCGACGATGCTAGTACAAAATCGTCGGCTCTAGACGATGCTCGTAAGCAATCGACTCCCGGTGAATGTCAATCTCTTATGCTTTACAGAGGTGAGCCTGTTCCCTTAGAGCAGTGTTCGTATTTTGCTGCTGAAAAAACCTGTGATGACTGTGATGTTGCTGGTGATGAAGATTGTGATGAAATTGGATACGAAGCTGCTGGCGAGGAAGACAGTGAAGATGAAGACGGAAATCAGGATGACTTGAATAAAGAAGTTGGTGTTGGAGACAATAGGATAGTGCCTCTTGCTTGGGCTGTGGTTGAGATAGAGAATGACGACAATTGGGATTGGTTTATGAAGTTGCTATCAAGTACTTTAGGGCTTCAAGATGGAAAAGATATGGCTGTCATATCTGACAAACAATTGGTTAGTATGTGTTATTTTTGAAGATAAATTGGAATGCTATATCTTCTAACTTCTGTGTTATTTTTGTAGGGACTTGTGAAGGTTATACACAACATTCTTCTAGAAGCTGAGCATCGTCAATGTGCAAAACATATCATGGATAATTGGAAGAGAGATAGTCATAACATGGAACTTCAACGACTGTTTTGGAGGATTGCACGCAGCTACACAGCAGGCCAATATGCAAAAAATATGGAAGCACTGCAGAAGTATAATCCCGGTGCCTATACTTCTCTATTAAGCACCAATCCGATGACATGGTCTAGAGCTTTCTTTAGAGTAGGTACATGTTGCAATGATAACTTGAACAACCTCAGTGAGTCTTTTAATAGAACCATACGGCAAGCTAGGAGGAAACCCTTATTGGAAATGCTTGAAGAGATTAGGCAGCAGTGTATGGTTAGGAATGGGAAGAGACATATAATTGCTGGTAGATTAAGGACCAGATTCACTAAGAGAGCTCATATGAAGATAGAGAAAATGATAGAAGGGTCACAGTTTTGCGTAAGAAGAATGGCTAGGCACAATAAACATGAGGTAGAGTTGCATGATGAAAAATATTCTGTTGATATGGACAAGCTTACATGCGGCTGCATTAAGTGGCAGATGACTGATATTCCTTTTGTTCATGCTGCTTCAGTGATCATAGCAAAGAAGCAGAAGGTTGAAGATTATGTTAGTGAATGGTACACAACAAGAATGTGGCAGCTAACGTATGCAGATGGTATTGAGCCTGTTCAAGGTCAGATAGAATGGCTAGGATGAATAGATTAGGAGTCTTGCCACCATCATGGAGGAAAGGAAATCCTGGTAGACCACCTAACCATGCTAGGCGGAGAGGAAGGTATGAAGCTAAGACATCAACCACAACCACCAGAATGTCACTCAAGAATAGGGTCATGACATGTGGAAACTGCAAACAAGACGGGCACAATAGGTTATCTTGCTCAAACCCGACTGCTGAAGTGCAACCAAAAAGACCAAGAGGAAGACCAAGGAAGGATCAAGTTTGATACTTTCTTTATATTGTCTAATATAACGGTTGGCTGATTTTATAGCCATAAATTAATTGCATTCTCAGCTTTTCCCCCTACACTTTTTGCTCCTGAAATTTCCACCAGAAACTTTGATAATTTTTTAAATTACAGCATGTACTTTCAGATTCATCCTTAAAAATACATTTCCAATTGAACCGGTCATTAAATCGGGTTTAACCACAAATCCGCGTTTACTGTACCGCGATTGCGATTTACCCGATTAATCACCTATATATGTTAAGAAAAAGGTTGGCTGATTTTATAACCATAAACTAATTGCATTCTCAGCTTTTCCCCCCAGACTTTTTGCTCCTGAAATTTCCACCATAAACTTTGATAATTCTTTAAATTGCAACATGTACTTTCAGATTCATCCTTAAAAATACGTTTCTAATTGAACCGGTCATTAAACCGAGATTAACCACAAATCCGCGTTTATTGTACCGCTATTGTGATTTACCAGACTAATCCCACACCCGTTACGAAAACGACGTCGTTTTGTCTTTGTTTTGTAATGTGAATCTATCTATATATGTTATGTGTTGTGTTAATTGGTAAGGAAAATGACAAATCGAAATAGATAAAACTCCTAATCATGAGGATAGCTAAGACTCCAAATCAAACAGTCAACCTAAACAATAACATCCTAAAGAAAATCAACTTCCGAAAATACATCATCCAAAATAGACAAAAGAGGTTGAAGATTGTTTCAATGACAATCTAAATGAATAAAGAATTATAACTACTCTCATTGATCACATAGACTGCTTCTCCGTGTGAGTGTGACTCTATCGGCTCCATGTGGTGTTTCTTGAAGCTCCATTGTAGGCTTACAAAACAACGTTGTTTTCTTAACGGTGTGGGTGATTAGTTGGGTAAATCACAATAGCGGCACAGTAAACGCGGATTTGTGGTTAATTTCGGTTTAATGACCGGTTCAATTGGAAACGAATTTTTTAAGGATGAATCTGAAAGTACATGTTGCAATTTAAAGAATTATCAAAGTTTATGGTGAAAATTTCAGGAGCAAAAAGTGTGGAGGGAAAAGCTGAGAATGCAATTAGTTTATGGCTATAAAATTAGTCAACCCTTTTCTTAACGGATATAGGAGATTAATCAAATAAATCGCAATCGCGGTACAGTAAACGCGGATTTGTAGTTAATCCCGGTTTAATGACCGGTTCAATTGGAAATGTATTTTTAAGGATGAATCCGAAAGTACATGTTGTAATTTAAAGAATTATCAAAGTTTATGGTGAAAATTTCATGAGCAAAAAGTATAAGGGGAAAAGCTGAGAATGCAATTAGTTTATGACTATAAAATCAGGCAACCCCTAATATAATGATGCTTCATACTTTCTTTTACATAGTCTAATTCTCTTTGAATCAGGAACCAAGGAATATCATGTTTGGCCAAAGACAAACATGGGACGGATCTCAAGCCTCGCAAGGATCACAGGCCTCTCAGTCATCGCATATGCAACCACCGCAGACACACGCACCACAAACACAGAGGAGGCAAGCACCAAGGAGGCGAGCACCACACACGCAACCACAGACACAAGCACAACAGACACACGCACCACAATGGAAACAGACTCAAGCACAGCCGAGGCAACAAGGATTAGGAGGGTGGCGGTCATGGTTTGAATGCTCAAGATAAGAAGAATGAAAGTGATGTTTTAAGTTTCTAACCAAGACTATGATGCGGCTTATTTTGGTTTCTAAACACAAGACTATGATGCGGCTTATTTTGGTTGCTAAACTTGTTTTAAGTTTGTTTCAAAACATGTTGGCTTATTTTGGTTTATAAACGAAACTTGTTGTAAGTTTGTTTCAAAACATGTTTTTCTTAACAAGAATGTTGAAATGCGGCTTATGTTGACTTGTTTTAGAATGATTTGTGTTGTTAACAAGAGTGTTGAAATGCAAAAGAGTTAAACCATTGCTAACAAAATTAAAGAAAAACAAGAGAAATGCTTATGACTAGCACAATCCATCATTCATTTCCAAACATAGAATCCAACAAAAACATAGATAAAATCCATCATTCATTACCAAACATACAATCCAACAAGAACTTAATCCAACAAGAACTTAATCCAACAAGAACATAAATCCGACAAGAACATACACCAAGACAAAATCCAAGACAAACTAATACAATCCTTACACTAATGACCTAGAACAAAGCTTGTTTCTGTTGCTTTACCAAACATTTGGTAAGCAATGACAATTGTCATTAAACAAACACACACCAAAGAGACTTTCACCAACACTTTCAACTTCCGGATTTCCATTTTGCTACACATTGCATCTTCTTTCAATTCTTGAATAGAAGCACTCAACTCATTAACAATCTCATTAACCTCGGATCTAGCTTTAACAATCTCATTTGCCATGATTCCTAGGTTTGGCAATACATCTTCAACCTCCTCATACACAGCATCCTCCACCCACTTAAACAAGTGATCCTATCATAAACAACAAATCTAGCTTCCCATTTCACAGAAAAACAACATAAACAACCAAATACCTCCTTACATCTTTCTTGTTTTTCCACGAGCTAGGATCTCTTTTGCTTATACAACGGAAGAACGGTCGGCCAGGATTGTCTTGTGATTTCGAGGTGAATTTCGTTACACCCAACCCACATACACACTTCGTCGGGATTCCACGGCCACCCACTGATGTCTCGGAGCTCGAATTCATCAGAATCAAAAAATTAAAATGAAATCGAGATTTGAGATCGAGATTCGAGAAGAAACAGAAAGAATTAGACAAGAGAGAATTTGGGGGTTTGCGATATCTGATTTCAATTTTGAATTCTAGGGTTCGATTCAATTTGGGAGTTTTTGTTTCAAAAGCAGGACGACGTCGTTTGCATCTTAAACGGACTTATTAACGGACAAATCACTGCGTTTAATTGCTCCGTTTAGTTAGTTAACGATGTGACTAATTTGGCTTTGTCAACTAAAGTTATAGCTTTTATTTGAAGTCAACACATACTTAATGATTTTAATCACAAGCAACAAAATTCATGATTTAAATCACCACAAATGGCGAAGTGGTGATTTAAATGACATTTTTCTCATTTTAAATCACGAATAAAGTTAGTAAGAATTACATTTGAAAACTGCAAATGTCTTAATACCAAGTCGAACAATGACGAGAAACGTTGTAGATAACATCATATACTTGAGAAATGACTATAATTCGAGAGTGCACTATTCACATCTTCAATTTTTTTTTTATATTGAATTTTAATCTTTATGGTGTATATATCTTACAAATAATTATATTTAATTCAATTATTTCAAATATATTGATATGAATTTAAATATATTAAAATTAAAATTGAAGTTATTGAAATATAAAAAAATATAACGTTTAAAAACAATAATATTACATTAAACAATTTAACAAACATTAAAATTAACATTACAATAATATATACATGAAATAAACACACAAGTTTTATTTTATGTTTCTTTTCTAGTTTATATATAATTTTTTAGTAACATGTAAATTTTTGTTTTTCTAATATTTTTTTATATAATTATTTTTGAAATGTACATATTAGTTTTTTTTATGAAGTTTTATCATTATAACAAATTATTGTTAATATTGAGATCTATTATGTAAACACAAAAAAGTTTTAGAAATAGATTAATTTGAGGTTTTGTTGTTGGATTAAAGCAAAGTTCCCACTAATGGTATAGTTAGTGTAAACGAACTCTAAGATCACATCTTTGGAATAAAATCTCCTGTCTTTACATCAAATTCAAAGAGTTGTGTAGAATTGACTAACTCAACCCTCAAATCCTTATTTTGAAAGTTTATGACCCTTAAAATGAAGGTCATTGTTGGAGATGATGTAATTAAGGTTCTACGCGTTGTATCGAATTAAACTACATGCTCCACCGCTTGTTAATATTTTGAACCCCAGATCTAGTCCGGCTGAATCATCTTTCTAAAAAATTAAACTTTATTTTATTTTATTTATCTTACATTGACTTCTAAATTATCTTTATTCCTCTTTCATAATTATTAAAGATTATGAAATTTGTTTTTAGCAAAGAAAATTAGATTATAATATTATTAGCGGATACATATAGTTGATTAGATTATTTAGTCTTATTCAAACAATGACATTTGCTTTGAATACATTTACCGTAGTATACACCACTTATAAGAACACAACATATATCACATTTGCTGTCTCCTCCCGTACACAGGTCTGGACTGTAGCATTGTTTATGTGCTTGCTTCTTTAATCCTAAACCTATTTAACAATAATCATTAAACAACCGTTAATAAAAAAAATCAATAGACCCATATTTATTTACACATAAAAGTAAACATTTGCATAATGAAAAATAGTACCAGGAAAACTATCAGAGCAATGACCAAAAGATACAACGAAGATAGTCAGGACAAACACGATTAACATTTTCTTGCTAATAGTCATTTCTATGATTTTGACTTAATTTTGTTTTTGATGTTTATGCTTTGTTACAAATGGTTGTATTATATATATATTTTGAAGTCAAAAACGAAAAAGCAAGAAAATCTTTTAGTTTATCTCCTCAGATTATAATCAAAAGAAACTATATTAGGATGATTTTCTTACATAAAAATATTTGAACATTAGTGTGATCAATAAAATCTATTTGTACTTATGAATACTATCTTTTTGTAGAAATAAATGTCCTTGTATATATGTTTGATAATAAATTATATAAAAATTAATATATATGTATTTATAGTAATATCTTATTGTATATATTTTGGTTTCTAAGAGTTAGTAATTAACACGATCACAATACGTATCAAGTGTAACGATTAGAGATATCTTGCCATGTTAGAAAAAATTATATGATTTGATGTTAAGAAAGAGAAGTTTATTATAAAAAAAACTTTTGTTTATTATAAGAAGACTTTTGTTTATTCTCTACTAAACCTCAAAAAATAATTATTATACTATTTTTTAAGATGATATATATGTATAAGAAATTATACAATTGATTACTAATTTTATATAGCATGTGATTTTTGAGTTAAATGTATTGATGTACTTAATTTATATGCACGGTAAAGCTACAAAATTTTGTGATTTTGTTTTTCTAATAAAAAAAACATAATAAAAAACTTTGATTTAATCAATGTTATTTAAATATTATTTTACCGTTTTTATTGGTTTAAAACATAAAATCTGTACCTGGTAATTTAAATTTTTAATTTTATATGAATCTGATGATTTAAATCTTCAATTTTATGTTGACTTTTTATTTAATCTCGAATTCTGGTTGACTAAGCCAATTGAGACACATCGTTAACTGGAGCTAACAGATAGTATCATTGTTTAGTTTTTAAAGAGTGAGATGAAAATAATCATACTCGTGTAGAAGAAGATTTTTTTTTTTTTTTTTGCTAAATTGTAAATATTTCATAAAATGAAAACAGTTTAGGTTACAAACATAATTTGAAACCTAAAAGTATGAATCCATAGCAAAAAAGAATAAAAAAACATGGACACATAAAATCGGTTAATTAAAACCAAATTTTCGGTCCCTCTTCTCGACCTAAGCAATAAAGCGGCAGGAGAAAATGAAGCGATGACGTTCGAATCTATTCTTCTACAAGAATGTGTTGCAAGAGCAGAAGGGCTTTAGCTAATTGTTAAAACACCCAAATGCGACAGATCAAGAGCGTTAGAAGCCTTACTGGTTTACGTAGGACGCTAGAAGAAGGGCGATGACACTTCGTCGATGACATCTCTGTTTACGTAGTTAACAATTTGTCTTATTTGGTTTTATCAACAAAAATTCGTGATTAAAATAAAAATCAATATAAAATTAAGAATTTAAATAACAAGATTCGAGTTTATGTTTTAAACCACCAAAATAACAAATAACAAAAATTGTAAAGTCATGATTTAAATAATATTTCTCCAGATTTGGCGCGAAAAGTTTGCACTGAACGCTTCATATCACTTATGTAAACAACATTGATTAGATTTGACTCGCTTGAGATTTAATTAAAATCGGATGACAAAAAAAAAAGAAAATGATATTTCCCCTAATTAAAAACCCTGTATATAAAAAAAATGGTTTGATTGCTACTAAACGAGAAAGAGGGTTTGTGTTATTTCTGTTGTTTCAGCTGTGAGAAAGAGAAAAAGAAGAACGAAGATGATGATGTCCGGTGGAAGCTACACGAACATCGATCACCAGAAAGTTTCTGGATCTGTACCCGTAAGCTCTTTCGTTATCTGATTCGTTCATATGTTTCTGTGATCCTTCTCTTTACACTTGTCCATTGGATTGCATTGTCGATTCTCGTTTCTTATCTCAATCTGATCAGATCTAGTTTCCATTATCCATCGTAGGCTGTTCCAGATCCTGGACATGTCACCGTCAAATTCGCAGGTAAACATTTTCGTATTCTCGTAAGAATGTATTAGTTTTGAATCGGTGATAGAACGGAACTAGGAAGAGCTTAGAGACATTTTGTATTTAGTGCGTTGAAGGAATTTTCAATCTAAGGTTTATAAAATTTGAATAACGATAAGATTTAGCAATTGTGTGTGTTATATATTGTTCTGTGATTTGATTGAGGGATACATTGTAAATGCAGACTCAAATCTACAAACGTTTCCTCCATCTGCTACTCAGGGAAAGATTTCTGGTGGTACTAATCCTCCTCGAGATGCTGACGGTAACTTCTCCTTTCGATTGAGTTACGATTTTACGGAGTTTTGCTCGTTTTTTAGTTAGAAGTTGACTGAGAAATGTAGGATATGAGGACTTGTTCATCCACTTCTTTATGTTGATTGACTGAGTTTTGTATGCCTTATTGGCTAATCTTATCGACTTTCAACCGGTGGCAGATACATTTTCGAGGCCTGTGAATGGTACTACAGATGAACCTCAGTCTAGTGGTTGGCTTCATAGATTCACTGTTGGTGCTTACAAGCCTTACTTTGATGTGGACACTTCAGATGTCGTAGAGAGACTCAAAGAATCGCTCTTTCCGTTTAGAGGAACATTTACGGAAAAGACAGCCAACAACCCTGATTTGTAAGAGTCGAGTCGTTACAGTTTTTTAGCTAAGTGGACTGATTTTGAAGGAGTTTGTTGCGTGGATTACAGGTACGGGCCATTCTGGATATGCACAACATTGATCTTTGTAGCAGCATCCATAGGAACATTTGTTACATACATAGCACACAAATTGAAGAAACAGGAATGGAACTACGATATTAATCTGGTGACTTGGTCTGCAGGAGTTTTCTACGGTTATGTAACTATTGTCCCTCTCGCATTATACGTTGTTCTCAAGTACTTCTCTGCACCATCAGGCTTAGTCCAACTCTTCTGTCTATACGGATATTCCCTATTCGTCTTCATCCCTGCATTGGTTAGTTAGTTTTACAAATTCCTCTTTTTACTCCCAATGAGACATCCAATGTGGAAAAACCCGAGACTAAGAAAATGTCGTTTCTGCAGTGTCTCTCTGTTGTGCCATTAGAGATCTTCAGATGGGTTATTGCGGGTTTAGCTGGATTCATGTCTGCTACATTTGTAGCATTGAATCTCAAAGCACATATTAACTCTGCAGGAGAGAGATGGTTCTTGATTGTGGTCAGCATATTTCTTCTACAGCTCGCTCTCTCAGTAGTGCTGAAGCTATATCTGTTCACTGTCACCGTATAAATTATTCCCTCAGGGGAAGAAGCTATGTTTTTTTTTTCTTCTTTTCCGGTGGTTTAGCTAAGGCACAATTCAAATATCCCGTATAGAGCATAAAAGGAAAGAGTTATTATACCTTGGAGACTGTCCAATTTTTGTAAACTAGAGACTGAATCTGTGATGCACGATTCTTCTTTCATTTGTTATCATCAACAGAATATGCTTTGACACACAATGTAGAGATCGTATATTAAACTAGTTAAGTCCCGCCTATCTAGATGGTTGTAATATAAAATTTCTTCAAATATTTATTTATAATATTTAAATTTTAAATAGTAAACCATGATCCACACATTTATTTTAATATTTATTTTAATAATTTTTGTATTTAACAAAATTTTAATCATACACATTCAAATTTTACAATATACTAGATTGATAATTCGTGCTTCACCCGAGTGTTAAAATTTGATATATAAATTTCGAAGATTTTTGGAAACTATTGTACTATGACATTTTAATTGTATTAGGGTATTTATTTTGTATTAACAAAATATAGTGTTTTTCAAAAACTCAATTTGGAACACATGAGAAGAGAATCTGTCAACTGGGTTAGGTACAACCACTTTGAAGTTTGAGAGTATATACCATTTTCCTTCTCTTAATGTAGAAATCAGTTCTTCTTTGTATGCATGTAGAGGAGACAATGCATCGATTCGATGTCCCAGAGATCATATATAAAATCTCAGTGAAGATATATAAAGTATTCAAAATCATAAGCATTGTCTTTTCTAAATATATAAAGTATAAAATCTCAGTGAAGATATTGTATGGATGTTTATATTCAAGAGATCCAGTAAATAACAACTAAACTTGAAATAAAAACTGTAAATAGATTTTTCATCCCTGCTCATCAACTAAAATCATAGTAGGTTCTTCCCCGAAATAATTAGGAGGCCAATTCCACAACCTCAATAGCTTAACACATACAGAACTTTTCGTTTTTTAGGACGCAAGTCAGAGAAGTTCTTGAAATTTGACATTTCCAGAATAACTCTTTTTCTTCTTAGTGTTTTCTTTTTTGTGGAAAATGAATGAGATAAGAGGAGAGTCTATTGATCTTTCCAATAAACGTAACTTCTTTTTTCCGAAAATAATTATATCTTCTCTGATTTTTCAAATTTCACCCAATGAATGATTACTTTTTTTTGAATTATTTTGAGGGTTTCAAGGTTCATTGATAAACCCTATTTTTGAAAATACAGATTAATCACAAAAATTATGATATATCACATCTTACTTTTCATTTTTTTTTTAATATAGATGCAAGTATATTGACTATAAAATTTTAAAGATCTTTTGATATTTTCATCAGTTTCAGTATAACCTTGAAACCGATTCTTTACTATTCAATAAGAAAATAGAGTTTGGAATAATTTCAAAAATATATAGTAGAACAAAGATAGTGAAAACTTTTCAATAAAATACCTCTGAAAAATAGAAATACATGTAAATGTATAAATACATGTAAATGTATAAAACAACATAAAAATTGAAAATGTTCTTAATACTTATTGTCTTCACTTTGGTTGATCCTTTAGCTTTTGAGGTTTGAGGCTCAATCTCTTCAACTACTCCTTCTTTAGCTTTTTACCCTATTAGACAGAACAGAAATATAATATGGTATATGAGTACAAAACACTTAATAACCATAACAAATTGTATTAAGTTTTTTTTATCATACATGTTCCTCAGACCCAATTGTTAGTGGATCATCCTGAGTGTCTTCAAGCAAACCTGATTCTTCTTTGGTTATGTCTGTTCTAAGATGCACCTTTGTAACTTTGTAAATATCCTTACCACCATAAATATTGGTTTTCTCAACACTGACCAGAAAATGGAATGTCTTTCCACACAAATTTTTAATGACATCAGGTATGATCGTAGGATCTTCAATCTATACACATGTCTCACATTAGTACTCTTCATTCTACCATAGACATATAGCTAATAATTGAATGACAGTATATAAAATAATACCTCTTTGTATTGTCCATCCAGTAACTCTTCAAAAGTTTTTCCAATAAATTTGGTTGTATTATTTTTAAACACCATGAGTTTAATTTCAGCTGTCTCGTCCATTACACGAACATGAAGCTTGTACGTGGAGTAAAATGTATTGTACATATTAAATTAATATACACTTATAAACCTGTTTATTTGCTGCAAGGACTTCTAGAAACCATAATTTGTTTTTATCTTTTACAAAATAAAAGAGTAATTCTTACCTTGCCTCCACATTTATGATGCTCTCCTGACATTTGTCACACCAGAACTTAGGTTTCGTAGGTGCTTGGATCCTCTTAACAGTGCTGGTTGATTCTTTAACCAGCTCAGTTTTTCTGTTACATTTAGGACATCCAAAATAGAACCATCCCCAATCGGTATCAATGGCAAAAATAGAACCAAGTATTCTCCATTATCCAACCTAATTTTCAATACAATAACAATTATAGGTACTTAAACTAAACGTGACATCATTTAGGAATTAGTGAAAATATACTTACATCTCTCCCATGAAGTAAATCAACAATTGTTTTGGCAGGATAAACAAAAAATTATCTGATTTAACTTAATAATGTCACGGCTCACATAATTATCCTGAATAGTGAGAGCAAGGCCATCACTTAGTAGTCTGCAAATAAGCTTTTATCTGGTTAACATGTTTGTAAATTTAAACAGAACAAAGAAGGTCATATTATATTTTGCACATACGATTTCACGAACAGCTCAACCTCAGGAACATGAACTGGATTGATTATCACTTCTGAAACATCAAAAGCACTTGCAATACTAATTTCACCTAGTTAACAGAATTATACAATATATGTTAACTAAGACATGCACATATACATCCAATAGGTTTAATTTAGACATAGTTAAGGAAAGAGTGGATACCTTTAAAATTATTGATTTTAGCATAGCGTATCAGAACCACTGTCTTCTCGTCATGCTTTACACTTTTTAAAGCACTAAATACTTTCTCAGCAAACACACCCCACAAAGTACAAGACAAACGCTCATTGCTTCAATATAGCAACAAACGATATCAATATTACTTGTTTGAAAACATAGTTATTATGAATCAAAATATGTAGAACAATTGAGAAGACTTGCCTGCCATCTCTTATTTGAAACTCTAGTTTTTTGTTTGGTTTGTTTTGAGCCACAATCTCATCCACTTTCCCCACACTGACCACTTGACCTAATATGTCTTATATTATTAAAATACTCTCTTAAATTATGCAAAATCTGTGTGCTCTGGTTTGTTTGAGTTAAAGAATGATTGGGAATTTAGAAAATACGTACCAATTTGAACATTCTCATCATAACTCTCGGTCTTAACCCCTTCAAAATCTGCAAGATCAAGGAAAACACTATCTGATACAGGATCACATTTAATCACATCTGTGTTGTGGTTAAAGCCCATTCGATAGCTCAAACTCGATATCTTGTACTTGCCAGTCGAAGGACTCAAAGTGAAGTTATCAATGATCTTCCAATCACCGACCTTTATTGACCTCTGAAACTTGCCAATATAATGCTTTCTAAGGGTGACCTGCATCTTAGATCTCTATATCAAAACCAAATAAAAAAATACATTAGAACATGTTACAATCAAACTTCTTGAATAAATATAGATTTATATATTTAATCAATAGCACTCAAGCATACATTTTCATCACATATGATGACATTTAACGTTTCTCCTGATGCATCTTTGGTTTGCCTCCACAGATGAAGGATCTTGACTCGGACACGCCAATTTGTTTTGAAAGGCTTGACATCACTAAGATACGTTAAATCTAAAGGTAAACTCGTTGACTATGTGATAGGCTGCGAATAAAAGTAATGCTGACGGAATTGATGTTATTGATTGAGTATTTATACGGTTAGGAATTAGAAATGAAACCCTAAATCACAACCGGATTTTTTGGTAATCTCAATCATAACTAAATATATTATCTCAATCGAATATAGGAATCATACCTATTTGGTGGCGATTTGCAGAATATCTTCAAGAAACAGTAAATATCTTGGAGATGAGGCAAAATATTGAGCTTGGCAAGATCGTTAAGATTGGTCCTGGACTTGCGGATTTTTAGGTAATCTATATCATATCTAAATATACTATCTCAATCGAATATAGGAATCATACCTATTTCGTTGTGATTTGCAGAATATCTTCAAGAAACAGACTTGCCTTGAGCGAATATCTTGGTTTCGGAGGCAAAATATTGAGCTTTTCAGGATCTTTAGGAGTAGAGAATGAAGTGTTAATGGGCCAAATATGTTAAAACGCGTTCTGAAGCAACTGAATAGAGACCCATCTTGTTTAAATCAGGATCCGCGTGTCTCCCAAACGGATCGATTAAAATTGGCGTGCATATTGACTACTATACAAAATTCAAATACTATCGATTAAAATTTATTTTTGTATCTTACACCCGCCTAAATTGGCAGGCCTTATCTAGTGATATTGAAGAAAAAAATAAAGAAAATCAACTTCCGAATTAGTGCAAATAATATAGTTATTCAATAATGAAAGAAGAGAAAGAATTTGAGACTTGGTTAGTTGAAGAACAATATCGTTCTCAGCTTTCAGTTGCTGAAAAGTTTAGAGTAGATACTGTCACGTGACAAAAAAAAATCGAGATCAATAATCTAAAATGTATAATTGAATTTAATATATGTATTTTTGTTTCCTTCATTAAAAAGGAGCTAGGTATACACACATGCACAATATGCTTAGTCTAATTACGTACCTCTTTACTCTGGAAATCTCTGAGGTTGTCAAAATATGAAAACTCCAATTAGATTTTGATGATTACAAGCATACGGTTATTATATGTTTAATTATTTATCGAAATAAGAGTAAGATACGTACGAACGTCGACTCTGATCGGGAAATACTAGAGCACTGAAATAAAATGAACGAGAAATATTAAGAACAAAGGTTGATCAAAGGAGTGGAATATCTTGAGAGAATCTATTAAAGCCTTGAAAGGTCAGCTTACTTCTCTCGTACGTCTATTACGTTTCTCGTACATTTGAAAGGTCATTTTAAAGTAGAAGTAATTATTATTTTCAAAAATGTAAATTAATTAGATGCTATTTTCTATTTTCAAAAATGCTAACTAATTAGATGTTAAATATGTTAACTATTGATGTGGCAGCTCTCGATTGGTCGTTCTAAATCCTATGTAGACGTCTTTAAAAACAAATAACTTCAACTTTTATGATAATAAATATATCTTTGATGGATTTTTTTTTTTTTATTAGTTAAATTTTTTTTATTGTTAATTATTTTTTTAATATCAACAAAGAAATATATATGATCTGATATAAATATAATTTTATATATAAATTTTTTAAAGTAAATAAGTATAATATTTAGATGTATATTAAATAGATAGTTTATTTAAATATCTATTTTCTTTAGTTAAAATTAGCATAATAGTTTTTGGCGACTATTTAAATATCTATTTTATTTTACTGCCACGTGTTATAATCTTGTGAGTTAGTAACTTTTGAAACCGTACTTTATATAATAAGATTGATATAGTTTTTGACGGTTATACTCGACTTAATTTTTGAGACTTTTTTTTTTTTCTTTTTTTTTTACGTTTTTGAGATATCTAAACTCAAGTTTGTTAATATGCCAAAAGTTTGGTGAAATTAATACAAAAATTTAGCTCATTGAATAAAATAACTTATATTTGTAGTACTTATATTACGTCTTTGATTTATCATTGAAGTAAAGTTAACAATGATTCGCCAAACAAAAGGAACAAATACTAGCAGAAATCAGATGATAAATAACGGTCCTGGTAAAATAACAGAAGTCCAAAAAAATTCCACAAAGTAAAGAAATTTATCGAAGTGTTTCATCAATTTCAAGAAAACAGAAGAGTCGTTAATCTGAATCAATACATCAATCAAGCTTTCGATTTCTTCCCTTTGGTATCAGCAACTACGGGCTTGGCCTTGAAAGGCAAAAACGTCTCTCCGCCCATAAACGGCTGCAGAACCTCAGGAATGTCGACACCATCCTCTCGCTGGTAGTTCTCGAGAATGCAGCAAATGGTCCTCTCTGTTGCAGTAAGTGTCGAATTCAGCATAT